>NC_143200.1:14677500-14977500 GCF_051530095.1 Phoenix dactylifera
GCTGCGATGCACTCTTGAGATTATTGCCATGTGTTGTAACTTTAAAATGGAAGCAGAAGAAGAGGGAGAAGAGGAGGAAGAAGAAGAGAAGAAGGAGAAGGGAAGGAGGAAGAGAGGAGGGGAAGACGTGGGGGAAAATTGTTAATCCTTCATTAAAAATCTCATCACCTAGGCTGCCTCAACTTTCCTCTAGAAATTGAGATATTGAAGATTGGGCTCCCACTAGCTGCAACAAATCTAAAGTTCGGGCCTCTAATAATAAAAACTGCTCCATCTTTTTTTATCACCATCCGTCCTACATCTAAGTTGATATTTTTTTCCAAATGTTGTCACCATTTAGGAAGACATAGCCTCCCTCTCCATAAAATTCCTTCTTGTCAGCTTATAATTTTTGTACCCAAAAGCTCAACGGATTCCTCATTTCCTCGTTGTTTCACCTCTTAAGGCCCCTCGCATCAGAAAGATCACTTTTCGTGAAGACCTGTCAATTTTCATATAACCATCTCATTCCAACCCAAGGATACCCCTCCGAGCTTACAAGGCGCCGGGCCCCGACGGCTTCCAGCCGCTCCCACCGAAAAGATCAAATATTTGAGATAATCTCACCATTCCTAGTTACCCATTCCATCACAACTCCTCTCTCATCTAAAAGATCCCATCTTTGAGAGAAATTAATCGTCGTCTCCTCATATCTGACTGCAGAAGAAGGGTAGAGAAGAAGCACCTCTCTCCCATTCAAAGACTCCTTTGAGAAAAACCTGTTGCAATTTTATGGACTACATGTGGGAGATTATAACACGAAATAAACAAACCATGAATCTACTCAAGAAAGATTAAAGTATACCTTGATAGCCCTGTGCAGCCTTCGTCATCTCCTCATATCCGAGTACAGAAGAAGGGTAGAGAAGAAGCACCTCTCTCCCATCCAAAGACTCCTTTGAGGAAAACATGTTGGAATTTCATGGGCTACATGCGGAAGATTAGAACACAAAATAAACAAATCATGGATCTACTCATGGAAGATCCGCCCATATTAATCCATTGTGATAATAAGGTCGTAATAGAACTAGCAAATCAAAAGAGTACTAACAATAAGATGAACTGGCATATTTAGATTCGTCATAAATTTGTAAGACAAGTAATACCATTTTCTTAGAATTTGTCAAGTCGGAGAAATATTTGGCAAATCCTTTAACTAAGGGTTTGTCTATTTGATCACCGACAGTGGGTACCCAACCCTATGATTGGAGATCCCATGAACAAAGTTCAATGTGATAGAAATGAAACTGAGTGAGTGATCGAAAGATAATTATAATTAGAAAATATATAATTAGAATGATTGAGTTATACTCTTAATGAGCCAAAGATAAAAAATCTGAAGGGTATTAGGTCACAATTACCTTTGGAGGACTTTACTTTTTATTAAAATTGCCGTATAGGCTACGACTAAGGATTTAGGCTAATCTTAATAAAATTCTTATGAAAAATCAAGGTACTGAGCGCAAAGCCTTTAAATGGCACTGACCGTATAAAGACCCAATTGATCTATACTCTGTGTGTGATAGATAAAAGTCTGAGTCAAAGGACCTAATTCAAGATCTAATCCACTAGAGTTTCTTGAGATAGATACTATCAACACTAAGTGATATTCAAGTTTATAGGACATCTCACCTATTGTACAGTATAAGTTGCCCAGATATTATACTTTATGATTTTCAAAAAAAAATTAAATCTTTTTTGGAGAATTGTTGGAGTTTAATTAAAAAAGATTTAAATTTTTTTATTACCTAAATTTTAGTTGTTTTAAATTTTTTAAAATACTTTTTTTAGATGCCTCTTTTAAAAGAATTGTGACTCTTCAAAAGAAAATGCTGGTTTTCGAAAAGTTACAGTGTTTCTGAATATTACGTATCTTTGAAACTATCGCGTCTTCGGTTTTACGGTATTTCTCTCTCTCATTCATTAGTCTTTATCTCATTTTGAGGGATTTTTTCTGAGATAGAGGTTTTTCACTTTTTAAATTTTTCTTCTTTCTATTCTTTTCTTTTTTGGGGCATCTAAAAGAGTCGGTTGGGTCCAGCCTCTCCAACGATCGTGCTCATTAGAGAAGAATCGAGCTGAATTGTTATATCTTGGGGTCGAGATGGCCGCAGACCTGTATGCACGGGACGAATTACGTTCTTAGGGCAGCGTATATCACACGCCTCAATTCAAGCAAGCTCTTTTCAATTTTTTATTTTATTCTAATAGATTATTCCTTTATAATATTTTTATAAAATAAAAATATGATAAATTTTAGGCAAAATATTTCCAACAAACTCAAACAAGCAAATGATGAACAAGCTATCCAACTCCCTTATGCCAGTAGCGACAGTGAGGAATATCGAGCAAATCTTCCGAAACTTTATTTGGGGGAGGAACAGAGGTAGAGGGGGCATCCATCTTATGGCGTGGGAGGTTGTATGTCAGCCGACCAGATATGGGGATCTTGGGGTGCAGTCTTTGGTGGCGAGATGGGAGGTCTTAGCGGCACAGCACGCCGCTAGATTCGTGTTGGAGCCTGATGGTATATGGTCCTCCCTGATGAGGGCCAAGTATGGTGCTCTAGTGTCTGGGGCCCGAGCTGGGCGTCGCCATTCATCGGCTTGGAGGGAGATTTGTGCTAAAGCAGGGTTGGTGCTTCCCGCGATCAGATGGGTCATTGGTGATGGTCGGTCCATTGATGTATTGGAGAATTACTAGGTGACAGAGCAACCTATTAGTAGGTTACTGATCATGGTGGATACGTTGAGGTTAGCCGGTCTTAGGGTCAAAGATTTGATGGAGCCTGGGGGGACCGTTGGAGGGTGGAGTTGATTAGGGAGGCTTTTGGGGAGCAGTTGGCAGAGATGATCCTAACCCTACCTGTTCTTGCTCGGGAGGGGCCGGATAGATTAGTCTGGATGCCGACAGGGCGATTGCAGGTGCAAGCCAGGAATATTCACATATTGTTGAGCCGAGAGCCAGCCCAGCAAATAGAGGGAGGATGGATTTAAAGGATGCGGATTCATCCGCGTGTGGCGCTCTTCATCTGGAAGGTGGTATGGGGTTGCCTACTGACCAGGAGCTTGTTAGCATGGCGAGGGGTGAGGATCACTCAATGTTGTGAGGAGTGTACGGAGACCAAGGAGACGATTGATCATGTTCTTCTGCAGTGTCCCAGAGCTAAGGAGATTTGGAGCAGGTCACCTTCTTTGCTGCCCCATTCAATCGAGTCGACACAGGATTTGATTCATTGGCCGAGAGTCTCCAAGCGGAGGCCTGGTACTGTTGAGGCCGAGATTCGATGGGCATATTTGGCTTATTCTATTTAGTTGGACATGAATGTTGGCCTGTTTGAGAGCAGGCGGTTACCCCCACGGATGGTGGTGGACATAGCCATGTTTCATGCGAGGGAGGTTACTACAACTGCTATTAGGTTCTCTTCTAAGATGGCCAGGGACACCTGAGGTACTCTTTCCGCTGTCACAGTGCCCAGGTTCGCCCTAGCTTCTTGGGTACCCCCACACCCCTTGGTTATCTCAAAGTGAACTTCGATGGTAGTATGTTGGTGGACGGGATGTCAGGAAGAGTTGGCTTTGTCATTAGATATTATCTAGGTAGGTTGATAGCAGTTGGTGGTCGCCGCATGCCGAAACTTACTGCAGTCAGGGCGGAGCTGCGGGCAGCCTAGGAAGGGATATCCTATGTGAGGTGGGTACTTGGTGCTAAGCATATATGCCTTGAGGGAGACTCCTCTATGGTGATTGATTGGATTCGGAGAGTGGACAGATACGGTGATGGTCATCATCTCATCCATGAGACTCGTAGACTGGCTCAGGAGCTGAGCGATTTTCAGGCGTTACATGTTTTTCGGAAGGCGAACAGTGCAGTAGATTGGGTTGCCTCATTTGTTGCTCGGCATTCCGGGAAGATCACATGGACATTTGTAAGATCCTACCTTGTACTCTTTATTTTCTTTTGATATGGCTAGATGTACTCAAGTTAGAGCTACATGAAATACCGTTTTCATAAAAAAAAAAAAGAAGAGAAGAAGAAGAAGAAGAAGAAGAAGAAGAAGAAGAAGAAGAAGAAGAAGGAGGTATTTATCAATTTTTTCCATAAAATTTTAATATTATGGATGGCAAGTTTGGATCTAAGTAGCATAACGCTTTAAATTATTTAAATAATAATAATAATAATAAAACCCTTTAGTCTATGCAACCTGAGGGTTGTAGTCTTTTAGCCATCTGGACGCCATCTTATTAAACCCCCTCTCCTCTCCCTAGTCCGAAGTAGGGCTTTCGTCTCCTTGTTCCATCTGCCTTCCGACCGTTCCCTTCTCTCTCTAAAAATCTCTCTTTGGAGGAGAAGAGGAGGAGGAGGCCAGTCAATCATCCATCCATCTCGATCCCCATGTCCTTGTGTCGCCACCTCCTCCGCTCCCTCCGCCGCTCCTCCCCCAAATCCTCCCTCCTCCCCTCGGCCGCGGCCGTCGCCGGTGATCCGCAGCAACCCCCCTTCGCCCTCACACTCGCCCGCCCCTTCGCCTTCTCCTCCGCCGAGGAGGCCGCCGCCGAGCGGCGCCGCCGCAAGCGCCGCCTCCGCATCGAGCCCCCCTCTACGCCCTCCGTCGCGACCCGAACGCCCCCCGCCCCCCGCCCGACCCGAACGCCCCCCGCCTCCCCGACTCCACTTCCGCCCTCGTCGGCCCCCGCCTCAACCTCCACAACCGCGTCCAGTCCCTCATCCGCTCCGGCGACCTCGACTCCGCCTCTGCTACCGCCCGCCACGCCGTCTTCTCCTCCGTCCGCCCCACCGTCTTCACCTGCAACGCTGTCATGGCCTCCATGCTCCGCGCACGCCGCCTGGACGACATCGTTGCCCACTTCACCTTCTTCTTCAACCAGTCCAGCATCGTCCCCAACGTCGTCTCCTACAACATCCTCATCATTCATCAACACCCACTGCGACGCCGGCCGCGTCGACACCTCCCTCGATGTCTACCGCCACATCCTCGACCACGCCCCCTTCTCCCCCTCTCCCGTCACCTACCGCCACCTCACCAAGGGCCTCGTCGACTCCGACCGCATCCAGGAAGCCATGGACCTCCTCCGAGAGATGCTCAACCGCGGCCACGGCGCCGACTCCCTCGTCTACAACACCCTCATGGCCGGCTTCATCGACCGTGGCAACATGGACAGGGCCCTCGAACTATTCGATGAGCTCCGCGAGCGCTGCCTCGTCTACGACGGCGTCGTCCACGCCACCCTCATGGAGGGCTACTGGAAGCGCGGCATGGATAGGGAGGCCATGGAGTCCTACCAGTCCCTCCTCGACCGCCAGTTCAAGATGAGCGCCGCCACCTGCAACACCCTCATAGAGACCTTGCTGAAGCACGACAAGCGGACCGAGGCGAACAAGCTCTTCGAGCATATGCTCAACAACCACTCGCCCCCCAGCTTCATCGCCATGAACACCGACACCTACAATCTCATGGTGAACCGGTGCTTTAAGGAAGGGAAGTTTTTAGAGGCCCTCGAGGTGTTCCACCGCACAGGGAAGAAGCCATGCGTTATGGATGTTGGCTGCTTCAACAACATCATCGATAAGCTCTGTGAAAACGGCCTCCTTTCAGAAGCAGAGAAGTTGTTCGAAGAAATGCCTGGCAAGTCAGTGAATCCAGATGCGGCGACATATGGGTTTTTGGTCGATGGGTGTTTTAAAGAAGGGAGAGTGGATGATGCCTTGCAGTATTTTGAGAAGATGGTGAACACAGCAGAGGGGGCTCCCCAGGTTGACTTGGGATTCTACAACAAAATGTTTGATGGGTTGGTGAAGGCAGGATCGGTCAGTTATGCATTGGAGATCTTTGGAAAGATGGGAGAGAGGGGGATCAGGCCTAATTCAATGAGTTATGAGATTTTGGTTAGAGGGCTGGGCAAGGAAGGAAGCCTGGACCAAGGACGGGATTTGTTGGAGGAGATGGTGAGGAGCAGAGTAGCTGTGTCACCTGGGTTGCATGGGTTTTTATTGGATGCTTTCGGGAAAGCAGGACGACTTGATGAGATAGATCGTCTGTTTGCTGGGAGTGCAGGCAACTTTCCTCCTCAATTCCAAAGGGTAGCAGCCTGAACTCCAATCTTATATGCCTTATGAAGCCCTTCTCTAAACTTGGTTGTGACTACTCCAAGGGTAGTCGGCTTGACATAAATTTGACAAAGGTTCTTCTGATGTATTCTTAGAGTATCAATTTGGAGTAGTTTTCCTCTCGGGAGTTAGAGTCATTAAAGTATTAGGGTCTGGTGTTAATTGTTGAATTGTGTCCATCTCATCCATAATATTTATCATTTTTGTGTATGAACATTTTGAGAATGATTCAGTCAATGATATAAATGCTTATCATCTTGTCTAGTATAAGTGCAGGAGTACTTTATTGGGGACATGGCTTCTCTTTGGGTTTTCACATTTTATACTTGTGACATTGATTAGATATTTTGTATGTACATGTTTTTCTCTCTCTCTCTTTTTTGTGTGTGTGTGGTCAGCCCCTCCTCCCCTTTATCGGTATAAAAACTTGGTGAGTGACATTTGCATTGAGCAACTTGTCTATTTTGAATGAAATATCTACTTTGACTCGGTTTCTTGGATCTGTTATTGAATTTGCTTTTAGAAAGTAAATAGATTAGTAGGATATATAACATATGTTCATCAAGTTAGGTTAGAAAAGTGATTTACCGTTATATATTATTGACCTATTGAAAAATCAATTTTTTGATGTTATCACTTGGATAATAGTGGACATATATTATGCAACCATCATGTAAGCCCATCATTTAAGTTAAGTTAGCAAATATCATTGTTGATAAAATGGAATATATGTTGTTAATGCCATCATCCAATCTCTGATGAATATGAATATTTTTTGAATCTTTATTTTTGAGAACTTTGATGTGATTAAGAAAGTTAGTATATAGGGCTCTTTCGAGTTAGAACAGAACTTAAAATCCCATATTAGAAGATTGAAGAAAAGAGTCTTATCATACTAGAGATACTTGAGATTCTTGAGTAGTGGAAATTCTATTGTAGGAATTTTTTTAGAAGAAAAGGTCCGCTATTCTTGTGTTATTAAAGTGACCTTTGATACCTCAAAGGTTGCTCTTGATCTAATTTTCTTTAATGTGGTTTTAAATGAATGTAGTTACACTATTACTTTCCTTTAGATAACATAATGTATTGTTCAATTGATTGCATCACTTATTTGATGAGCTAAGTGAAATGTATGGCATAAATTCATTTTGTAAGTTCATACATTTTAAAACATGTTTGAACCAAAGTGTAATTGGTTTGGGGGCTTCTAACTGTACGTTGTATGAAAAATTGTGTTTGAACCATTAAAACTATCTATTTTTTTGTTGATCAGATGATGCATAACTAGACCTCAACAACATGATCTTGTTTCATTTCATAGATATCCGAAATGCTGCAAATCATGATTAATGGTGTGGAACCTCAATTTGAACCTCAAATTAAAATGCATATTTGTTGGATTTGTGTTGGCAAGGTTGTAGCCTGAAACTAGTAGGAAGGAAATTATATATAAGTACACATATGTATAAAGGGCTCGTAAGTGTTAGTCAAGCAGCCCTTCTATGGTTCAATTAAATGATGTAGGAGTTGAGGGCATCAAGTCTATGCTCTTGCATCATAATTATAGAGAATGAACAATTCTTAATTTTGGTGCAACTTATTGAAATGAAAATCCATAAATGTTTTAGAATTAGGCTATATAAATGGAAGCATAGTTTTTTTTCCTCTTTGCACACTTTGAATAAAGGTGCTTTTATTTGGTCTTAGATGTAATCATTCTTTATTGTGCACATATGTATTAAGGGTAGGCGAGAAGCATAGATCAGCATAGATCTTAGATTTATTTTCAAAAAAGATGTTGAAAAGGTGTTAGGTCTTCTTATTTATTTGTTGGAGTCTGCTGGCTTGGGTTTATGTTGTAAAATGGTTTTTGAGAATAAATTTTGTTGCCCCTTTCTTTTTTGGTTACTTCATTATAAGTGCTCAAATTATGGAGGTTTTGAAGTAGGAGAATCTTTATTTTCCTTTGTGGTTCATCTTTATTATAAGTGCTCAAATTATGGAGATTTGATCATGGATTGAAGTATTATACCATGCACGTCCTATCAACTGCGTCGTCCTATAACATCAAGGTACTGGTGCTGGTGTGCCCCTTGGTACCATATCATATTGGCAGAAGGTACTATATCAGAATTTTTCTATGCCAGCACCATCAGGTATACTGTGTATCAGTATGATGCAGTACCATACTAATCCATATGGACGAGTAAGTTTCTGGTATCGAGACTTTAATCTTGGCTTCCATGCTATGATTGGATGTGATAAAGTGTGAGTGAGGCTTACAACCTAACAATTGACTAGCAAAATGTTAATTATTCTTTAGGATCCTTTTATCGTGAATTTCCTCCCTCCTTTTCTGAATGGTCTTTAAATCATCTAACTACTAGTGTGCTAATTACATGAGTATGATCAATTATGCTGCACAGACATCTGAATATTTTTAGTTTAGGGTTGCTGTCCTGGTAGAGCCATTCCGTCTTCTTTTTAGGAAGTTTGGTAGAATGGTTGGTATCGTGTCATGGAAAAAAATAAATAGTGGCGGGGTAGTTTTATAGGGAGATTATTTGTTATCTCAGTGGTTGATTGTGATACCCTTACTAGCTAGAATCTTTAATCTAGGTTTATCACACATGCCATGGAACCATTCTTTATTACCCTGCCTTTGCACATGCATCTTAATGCCTTAAATCCTCTCCCTCTCTCTTGTGAAAAAAAGGACAGAAGGAAGTTATCCTTTATTACTACCCCAAATTTATTAAAATTCAGTTGTAGTTCAGTGATAAAGTTCCACTCCTAATTCTGTTATGCTTCTGAATCCATCTATCATGCATATCTGTATAAAGATTATAATTTCATTGTTTTTTAATGATAAATGTTGTTAAATATGAATGCTAACATGAGTTCGGATGCAACATTGCTCCCAAACTCGTTTTGGCATTTGCTCCCAGTTTAAGTTACTGACATTTTACCTAGATGCCTGTCATGAATACCAATGTCTATACATACATACCAGAGTATATGAGACATACAGCTATAGAAAACCAGATTAATTGTAATTCTATAAAATATATTATATGAATGTAAAAACTTTGAAAATAGCAAAAGATGTCAATTGCTAGAATAAATTTTAAATAGTGCTAAATATTAAATATTGCTTGTATACGAAATTTGATAAAGAAAATAAGAAAAGTCATGGCATTTCACTAGAAATATCTAGATACTTTAGACCAATAATGCTGAAGGCTTGAACAATTTAAATTAAGGTAGCATCACTTGCACTAAAGTGTTTCTTAGCATAGAACTTCAAAAATGAATAATGTTACTTTTGGTTGATGGAGACAAGACATTTCCAGGTACCATTACTTGCACAAATCTATATCTTCAACATGGCACTTATGGAATATTGATACTTCTAGTTGGAGGCAAGATGCTCCAGTTTTGGGGTGCCAAAGAGCGTAATGCCATGTCATATCAAAATGTCCAAAAGTGTGGGGTCCCCAGATATTCTGAAGCTGAACTAACCATGCAACACATGTGGTTAGGTTAAATTCATATCATCCAACCTTTCAGCAGTTTTTAGGTCCTTTTCTAGGGTCTAAGGGGTGACAAGCTAGTTTGAACTTGCAGGTATGATCAGCAAGGTCGAAGAACTAAGAGTTATTTGGAAAGTGGGTAAGAGTGAGGATGGAGGTGGCTATTCTTGTTTAGCACAATAGGTTGTTTAGAACGAGAAACAAAAAAAAAAAAAAAGGAAAAGAAAAAAAAAAGTCTGGCATTGACCCTACGGATTTAACCTTGCATGGGAAGTCTCTTTTTCAACAATATGGAACAAGAGATGAAACAATTCATGGAGAGGGGTTAGAAGGACTAGATTTGATAGAAGTAGAGATAACTTCAATGTTATGCACCATGATTTTCATGGTTTTTGGAAAGAAATACTTTATGCCTGGGAACCTCATGAAGTAGAGGTGGTACGGTTGGATCATCAAGGCATTTGAGATGAGTTCTTTCTATGAAGGTTCTTTTCTTATGATTATGGTGGTAAGAGAGTATTTCGTACAAGAATGCTTTGTTTTAAGGAATGATTAAGTATCATCATTTTGGTAAAACATGTAAGATAGGAAGATCTGGACTGTATACTGAACTATATCATTCATGACTTTCTGGTAGGCAGTAGCACTTGTGATAAACAGAGATAGTGATTCTTGGATGATGGGTTCTTGGAGCTGTGCCTGATGTGCAGTGTAGGTCTTGGCTGTCCCTGCTCCCTGCGCACCCAACTGCTCTCCTTGTTGTGTGGGCTTCTAATCTTGTCCCTGCAAAGTTAGGGGTGCTGTGAAGTGCATGGTGTGTGCAAGTCGTAGAGACCTACAGAATAATGTACCTTTAGCATGTGTCTGGTTCCTAATGTGCAAGAGGAAAATAGAATGCTTTGTTTTTATTATATTTTCTCTAATTTATTCGTCAAAAACTAAGAGGTAGCATGGCTTGACCTATAAAATCCTTCAGAAACTATAGAGCTCTTCATCGATAAAGAAGATGGAGGTAGTTATATGATATGAGTAGCCGCTTTTACCCAAAAAAAAAAGAAAAAGAAAAAGAAAAATGAAGATGGAGGTGTGATCTTATTCCTTCTGCATTTGGTGAGAAATTTTCGTGGATTGCAGCTGGTTTGTTGGATCTCTGCATCCAACATTATATTATTAATGCCCCTTTCTGAAGAATTTAAGGACAAAGGGTAACATGTATTCATCCATAATTCATGGGGCGTCCAGGTTGGCCTCCTTGGTGCATGCTGTATTTTAATAACGTCAGTTGCCCACCATGTCAGTAAGGATCTGATGATATGTAGTGCATATTCATCCAACAATTCCTTTGTGCTATCATACACAATTTTCCTTCAGAACGATACCACCTCAGGTTGATTGAAGATGCATGCTTTCATGCTATTGCAATGCTAATTGACAAGTGCTTTTGCATGGTGAGTAGAACAAGGGTGACACTTGGGGATTGCTTTTGTTCTTGTTGTAGATTCACTTGCTTCGCTCAAAGAGAGTTCATGTGTTTCTTACGTAAGCAACCTAGGTGCAAGTTTGGTTTAGCTAATGCTGATGCTTGTTTTAGCTCTGCATAGCTTATCAAATTTATAACAAAAAGGAAGAAATGCTTAGGCCTGACATAGAATAATACCTTTACTGGAAGAAGTCGAAATATCTGCAAAATCCACATGGAAGATACAGCGACATGTTGGACATGTGGTTGATTTACTTCTTTTATATTTTTTGAAAATTTGACATTTGCGAGGATTACAGCGATGCCTTAACTTCTCTTTTTTTAAAACTTTATTTTAGAGGAGGTTGAGCTGCTTTATGGGTTATTGTATAGGGATGGGGAGGAGGTTTGCTCGATGGAGTTGGTGTTGTCGTTTGACACAATCAATAAGCTAGGGTTTTGTTGGTGTGGTGGATGTAGGCTGCTATTTTCTTCAGAAGGTTAGCAGGTTGGCAGGTTGTTTTTGCTGCTGAGTTGGCATTTGACTATATTTTCAGGCTGTGAAGTGGAAAGTATCTTGGTGAGCCTTCATGAGTTGCATCTTGTAGGGTATGGGTGTGGATATTGTCTTTCATGTATATGTAGGTGGTGAATTGTGTGTGTGTGTGTGTGTGTGTGTGTGTGTGAGAGAGAGAGAGAGAGAGCATCCAGTATCAACAAGGAGGGTATGGGTTGAATCAAGATTTTGCATCTTGTAGGGTATGGGTGAGGCCTTTTTTGCATGGTGGCACTGGAATGTGCAATGGGTTGAATCAAGATTTTGCATGGCAGTTAATTAACTTGGTTCATGCAACAACATTAGAATCAAACCAGATTCTCAAGCTCCATTTTGATCTGGAAATGATCAACCCACCAAGCTATTCAAATTCACAAATTAAACTGAAATGCTACAATCTATCATTCAGCAAAATTAATTCGGGGAAGTGTCTTTATTTGATAAAAACCAAGTTACGTACAAGAAACCAAACATAAAATTTTAGGGAAGAAAATAATTACTCTTATAAAGTTCAGTTTATAAGCACCTTCTGTACAAATGATTCCAGTATTTACCCTGGATGATATATCACATGCGACCTTCTTCAAAAGCTATCCTGCTTTGGCTTCCTGCTCAATTCTGAATACTGCCCCCCCATCCGCTGCAAAATCTCCTCCCACAGATTTGACGAAGAACCTGCCAATGCCTCATTAATCAAATGCGAGCTACATGCAGCAACAACCCAGTAACCCAACCCAATCTCCTCCTGCAACTGATCGAACTGCCACCCAGAATACCCGACAAAGAATCTGAAATCCTGCAGTCCGAGCACCCCTTTCTTGATGAGTGCTGCAGCTTCGTTTAAGCTGTGCCGGGCACCAAAGAAAATGCCTGGGAGCACCTGCTCACAACCTTGGATCGACGAATTTCCACTTGTCTTCAGTAAGAACATGCTAGCATCTAGGGGGCCCCCGAAGTAAAGGGAGCAATCCGCGAATGTGGTTGCGAGGTCAGGATTGGATGGCTTCATATGCTTGATCTTCCTGTTGAGGGGGCGGTTGAGAATGACTCCAAATGGCCCCTCTCTGGGGTCTCTGGTTCCCAATCGGAGGAGGAGGACAACAGCTCTTTCGAAGCTGGTTAATCCATCGAGCTTCTCAGTTGCAACTAACAGACACCCAGCTTCCGGCATGGAAAGAGAGTGCGCCCAGTTTAGACCAAGCCGCTGGGATGGCTCATCTGAGGCTGTACCTTTCGCAAGAACATCAGGATCCAGCAACTGCACCTGAGTAAGCAAATAAAAGGGTTGTCTTTTCCTGAGCAATAGATATTGACACCAAGCGATACACTAGCTAAGCCGCGATACACTAGCTAAGCCGCAGCCAATGATTACTACTTACACAAGCCAAGTTGATTATGACATAGTGATTGAGATCATAAGCACTGCTAGAGTAGTTGAAATCAGAAAAGCTAAATGTACTCATCTAATGCTCTAATCCGCTTAGGTCAATGAGCAAAAGTTAAGAGGCAATTCCTGAAATAACCAGTGCTGTGAGGCACATCTAAAGACTATGTACCCAGCTCCCATTTGATTTGCTCTTCTCCTGGCTGCTGCATAGGTCAATATTTATTGACCAAGGCTGCTTATCAGGGTGTTGGTTAACAGGTCCAAAATTTCATCATTCCAATGCAACCTGGTTCACAAACTGGGGCTCATTTATGTAAGAGGAAACAGGGTTCTAGCGGCACTGACACGTGCATTAAAAGAGTTGTCCATGAGGCCAGAATATTATTCAGAGGAAAAAAAAAAATCAGAGATTTAGTTCAAGCAAAACCATAGTAACAACAGTTAGTAACTGAGGCAAGAAATGCACGAGAGGCATTGTTAACTGTGACAAGATGCATCCAAGATGACTATCCACATTCAAAAAATAAACGCATCATTACATGAAATGCCAAAAATAAGCTACACTATAAATGACTATTTAGGGGAATGATCAGCTACACTATTTTGATCAATTCACCTGCTCATCACGCACAAGTTTTGCTCTGACATCTCGCCAGTCAGACAATGTATAATGGGACTTGTGGATGGAGTCACTGGATTTTGATTCATCATGTAATGGATGAATTCCTTCAGAGCCATCCCCCTCAGGAATTGATGGATCATTGTTTCCTGCTAACGAAACAAAATCACATTTAGCACTACCGTATCAAAATCAAAAAGTAATAAAATCTCATTCCAAGCATGAATGGAATTGAATATGGAGCATATTCATGATGCAAGATAAGTTACTAGAAGATCCAGTTCCATTAAAGTAAAAAGTAGTTTAAAAACAGAAAAAAAAAAGGTGCAACTCTGGATGCTACGCTACTTATGTTTGATGATTTATAAAAGAAAATGGGATTTGAAATATTGGTTAAGTAACCAGCAAGTAAATGGATAACCGATGGACATATCAGCAGCTAGATGACTGCAAGACATCTCATTGGGTTTCCTCAAGGAGTCATGACCTAAAGGAAGCAGAGGCATACTCACCTTCTCACCTTGGAGTCTCACCATTAACAGAGAGGAATCTCAACTTCTATCTTATTCTGCCTCAAATTTGTCCATACATTCATGTGTATATAGAAACTTTGAAACCAAACCAAACTGTAATGAAAATGAAATGTTGAAGCTAAAATTCCATAGCACCACAATTCGGCATATAACGTAAAACCTTAGCAACCTTAAGCTCTAACTTTAAAATCCTTATAACAGCAGCACTTCTACTGTAAAACCAGTCCCAACTGCCCATCTTTAAAACCCAATTTGATTTCATTTCCTCTTTTCTAAACCGTAATCTGATTACCATACTTTTTCTCTTTTAAAATTCCATAGTGAACTCTGAACTCATACTTTTCATGATCTAAACCCTGTTAGCTCTCCTTTTAGAAACAGAACTAAGTTGTTGAACTCTCATCCTTTGTTGATAATCACCATCACATGCCCCTTGATATGGGGTTCCATATCAACAAGAGTTGCTTTAAAGATGATTGTTGCTGCAGCATGATGACTGTACCTTAATGCACTTTCGTTGCATCCTTAGGAGTCTTTGAAAGATCGGTCAGCTTCATTCCTTCTTCACTTTATTAGCTAGTGTTTTTAAAAGCGACAAACAAGGCACCTAGTGACCACCTGGGGCTAAATTTGGCCAGGCTGCCTAGGCCAGGCTCACTGAAACCCTACTTCTTTAAGGGTTTCTTTGCCATTTTCTTTCCTCCTCGCCATCTTCTATCCCTTTTCAAGCCTCAAATGGGACATGTGGGAGGGCAGCAAGGGCTACCAGCAACCTGGTAGCAATCAGTGTGCGGATCAACAATTATCAACATCAGCCTGCACATATGAGTAGCAGTGATGGCCCCAGTTGCCAGAACCAGTGCCAGGTGTATGTATATTTTTTTCTTTCTTCCTCAGACCCATTTACATCTTCTTCTTCTCGGATTTTTCTTCCTCTTTTTGTTCTCCTCCTACCACTTCTTCATCTAGCCATTATTTTTTTCTTCTAATTTTCCCTCTTGTTCTGCTTGCTAACCTTTGTTTTGCTTGCCTCTCCTCCTGCTTCTTGATGGTTGTGGGTTGTGGCCCTGCAGCCTCTTGGCTACTGCTTTTTGGAGCATTTTCCTCCTTAGGCAGCCGTCTAAATGCCTAGTTGCCTCCCTAGGCCATGCAGAGAGTTCACCACCTGGCCTCAGGCAGGCAGTCACACAACCTTATCCTTAGATTCTAGACTTGCACTGTTTATTTGAAGCTTAAATGTTTGATCAATAGTTTTATTAGCTTAGCTTCCTAGATTCAAAGTCTGAGTTTTTGTTGCATGTTCATATTGGGCTAGGTCACTTTCTGTTCATTGTGTCAAGTAAATTTTCATGTGTATTTCTCCTGCATCTTACCTATTTATTGGACTTTTGTCCTTGAAATGCATTGTATTGCATCATGATTGGCGAGTGCTTTACATCATTACTTTAGGTTTATCCTATGCCATTATGGTATAAGAGCTTAGGTTACGCACAAAATAGATCAATGAGAATAATAAAGGTACATAAACCCAAAGAGAGCATAATCACTTGTTTCTTTGCAATCAAGTTGATTCTTCTCTAGACTCTGTACGAGATTATAATCAAGATAACTCAAAGTTGAATTATGATAAATAGATTGTATGAATTATGACGATGGAGATTGTATTTGTACATGGTAAATAGAGCACTAAAGCACCAATCCCCGAAAACAGCCTTAATCTGCCTTCTTGCGGCCTTAATCCATCAACTATGAAATCTTATCAGGGACACTCATAGTTCCTCTCTTCTAAACCCAACTAGTCCTCTCTTATTCCTTAATCATGCCCTCTCTGAATTCAAACCTGAAAACCCTGTTGTGTTTCCTCTACAAACCAAAATAAGGAAGGGAAATAAAAACTCGTATATTATGATGCATAAGGTAGAAAGAAGTAAAATGCATATTAATTTGGTAAACAAAAAATAAACATAAATCACTATCTATATTAGCAACCTGATAGGTCCATCCTTAAGAGTGAATTAGGTCCAAAAGTGTTGTAATATTTTGGAAACTTAGATCTCGTAAAACACATTTTGTTACGATAAAATGATAAGCACATCCAAGGCACTAAAAAAACCAAATTTCTAGATTAGTTTTGGAAAACGAGAGCAACCAGGGAGACGGTGTATGTATTCAAGATCACCGAGGCAATATTGGTGGTTTATGTGATGATTCCACATGCATCCAGAAAAGGATTCAAATAACATTGTTCAGTGATCAATAACAAATTGGCTATCATGAAGCATATCTGTGGCTAATATGGAGCATTGAAAGAGAAAATGGGCAAACTCATTTATTTAGAAACATTAGACATGGAAAGTGTTGCTGGTGGTCCAAACCGAGAACGATTGACACAGCGGTGTGAACGGGGTTCCGTCTGAGTTGTCTTGGTTGGTGTTGGTTACGCTCCACCTTCCACCGGGAAACCTGCGAGCAAGCCTCGCACCACCACTGGGGTAGTGGGGGCCCTCCGACGATCAAGTCAGAGGAGATTGGAGGAGGAGGAGAGATGATAATAGCAAGCAAGAGAGTGCTCTGGAAGATATTGCTTACCCCCCCTTCTCCCCCCAGCCGCATATATACCTGGCTGGGGGGTCTCTCAGGGGGGTTTGTCATCGTGGGGCGCGATGGAGTGGCCACTGACATGGCCGTTACAGGGCGTCGTGGAGCAGCGCTGGGTACGGCCATGACAGGGCGTAGTGGAGTTCCGCTTTGTACGGCTGATACAGGAGATCGTGGAGCAGGATCGGATACAGCCGTTGCAGGGAGTAGTGGAGCAGGAGGCCTCGGCGTGCCTCTGGGAAGCCGCCTGTCGTTATCAAGAGATCTCCGACTCGGGGTCGGAGTGCTGGATCAGGGGGCAGCCGACTCGAGGTCGGGCTGTGGAGCCGAAGATGTCCGACTCGGGGTCGGACTGCTGGATCAAAGGGCAGCCGACTCGAGGTCGGGCTGTGGAGCCGAAGATGTCCGACTCGGGGTCGGACTGCTGGATCAAAGGACAGCCGACTCGAGGTCGGGCTGTGGAGCCGAAGATGTCCGACTCGGGGTCGGACTGCTGGATCAAAGGGCAGCCGACTCGAGGTCGGGCTGTGGAGCCGAAGATGTCCGACTCGGGGTCGGATTGCTGGATCAAAGGACAGCCGTAGTCTTCATGGGCGCGCGTGCCGGTCACGTGGAGCATGGCGGCTTAGTTCCCCCGTAACAGTAGCCCCCCACTTCCGAGCCTGGAACCAGAAGGGGAACGGGTGAAGGGAGTGATGCTTCGAGATTGCCGCCATCCCTCGGAGAGGCGCGCGCGCTTCGAGCTCCCTGCCTCCTTTATGGCGTATGGCGGTTGTTGCTGACCTGGCAGTCTGAGGATTTCGGCGGACATCCTTCCTTAATTACAGACATTTTCGAGTTTCTCCTTTGCGCTGCCGTTGTTGCCGTCGGACTGTTCGCTTGCTTCTCCTTTGACGCTCTCGGAGCCGTTCTTCCTTCTCTTCCGGTGAGTTACCCCATTCTTCTACTTAGGGCTCTCCATACTTTCTCCTTTTGTACTAGTGTACCCCAGTCGTCCCGGTCTTTCCCCCCTTCTTGTCCCCGTCCTGACCGTAGGTTTATTGGCCATTAGGAATGGGCGAAGTGAGAGCAGACCACATTAAGTCGGAGCTGGTCGCCGAAGACTTAGACAAACTCGTGGCTCGGTACCACCTTCCCGAGGCCTGCAACGTTACGCTCCCGGGGCCTGAGGAGAGGATGTCCCATCCTCCTCCAGGGAAGATCGCCATCAATGAGGGCATTCTCCAGGCCGGGTTCCGCTTTCCCCCTTCGGACTTAGTCGTGCAGGTACTCCGGGGTTTAAGAGTTGCGCCGACGCAACTGGTGCCGAACTCGTGGCGTGCCCTGACGGTCTTCCAGGTTCTCTGCCGCATGCACGAGATTCCCGCCACTCTGAATGTTTTTTGGGAGTTCTACAGCCTGAGTGGCCACCCCCAGGACAAAGGGTGGTGGTGCGGCGCGGCGCGGCGAGGGTGCGGCCTCGTCAAAGAGGCTCCTTCCTCCATTCACGGCTGGAAGGAGCGTTTCTTCTTCATCGATGTAGATCCCTCTTGGGAAATCAGGGCGACCTGGGAGACGCCGATGAAGTCCCCGATCGGCCTATCGAGACTGTCGAGGGAGGAATCCGATGGCTTCGCCGCCTTGAAGGGGTTGGTTGCCGAGGGCCAGCTCCCCCCGGTGGCCCGCCTTATTTCCGAGGATACCTTGGTGAATGTTGGTCTGAGCTCGGTCCCCACCGACCGTGAGCCCGCCACCATTTCTTTTTGACTCTTTTCTCCTCTTTCGTCTCGTTCTTTCCTTCGGTTTCTCAGCCCTCGACCATCTCGTTCTTGTTGCAGAGATTGACGACGTCATGCGGTCGGACAAGGGACCGGCTGTTGGTAGGTCGTCCCTACTGGAAGCGGTCCGGAGGAGGAAACGAGCTCCTCCGAGCGGGGCCCCGCCGGCGAAGAAGTCCCGCAAGGAGGTGCCTCCGACGCCGACCGACGAGTCCGGGCCCACCGATCAGGGAGACGCCGTGGGCACGGACCGGCAGCTGACGCTGTATCAGCCCTCCAGTGGTGAGACTGCCGCTATTCCGGAGGTATCATCCGAGCCCGCTCGAGACGGACGGGTCGGACGTGATCGGTCCCCGGCCCGGCCTTCGACTCAGCCGGCTCCTGATGATTCGAGGAGGGACGCGCCGAGGCCCCGGCCGAGCGGGGCCCTATCGATTCCTGGAGTGACCCCCGCCCCGAGCACAATCAGCAGGACTCTTCCCCAGGCGATGGATAAGGGTAAGGCTGCAGAACCACCATCCGGCTCCGGGGAGAAATCGGGGTCGGCCTTCACTACCGATGGCGCCCGAAACCTCATCGAAACAGTGCTGCTGGAGAAGGACCGTCGGCGGGTCCGGGAGTTGGGGGTCTCTGACGTCGGGGCTGCCAGCTGCGTCTGTCTCATGTCGGTGAGTGTTCTTCTGGCCGCTTTTCACCATTTATTAGCTCTGTTGTTCTCCGCCTGACGCCCTCACTTTTCCTATCTCTTAGCTCGCCCAGTACATGATTCGTCTAGAGGAGTGCTACAAGGAACAGGCGGGGCTTCTGGCGAAGGCCGAGGACCGACTGAAAGCAGTGGAAGAGGGAGGCCAGGCTGTGGCGGGCAGGACGACCGGGGACCTCGAGGCGAGGCTCCGGGAGGCCGAAGAGCGGGCACTCGGCTTCGCAGCCCTCGAGAAGCAACTGTTGGAAGCTCGGGAGCAACTCAAAGTCGCCTCGGGCCTCGAAAGAAGGGTTAAGAAGGCGGAGGAACGAGCTGAAAAGCAGTCCCGGAAGGTCGCGGACTATCGAGAGAGGTGGGAGAAGGCTCAGCGGTCTGCCGACAGCGCCCGCAACCGAACCCGGTCTCTTGAAGCCAAACTGGGCGAATTGGAGTCAGCCTTGGAGAGGTCCCGCGCGAACGACCAAGAGCTCCGTTCGCGCCTGGAGGAAGCTGAGGCCGCTCGCACTGCTGCCGAGGCGAAGCATAAGGAGGCTCAGGCTAATCTGCTGAGGGTCTCCTCCGAGGCTGAAGACCGGATTGTGGCGAAGGTCTTGGAGGCTAAGGCTCAGATTACAGAGCGAGCAGAGGCGGCGCTGGCCGAGAAGAGTGCGGAGATCGGGCGCCAGGCGGTACAGGCTTATCGTCAGTCCGCCGAGTTCACCCGTGATATGTCGGAGGCGGTACGGGCCTATCGTCAGTCTGACGAGTTCGTCCGTGACGCGTCGGACGCGGGGTCCGAATCCTTCATCTTAGGCTTCGAGGAGGGCCTGGCAAGGGTGTCGGCTAAGTACCCCGAAGTTGACCTGAGTGGGATTTTCCTTCTCGACTCCTCTCCGGCGCCATCGCCTGCTGATTCTCCTACCGCCTCCCTACCCCCTGCGGACGAGCCCGACGTTCCCGACCCGGGGGTTCCTCCAAGCTGACCTCTTGTACCTTTCGTTGTCCTCTTTTTTTGTATGTCGGCGTTTTGCCAAATTGTATGGGCCTTGGCCCTGAAACAATGAAAATTAATACAAGTCGAATGTTTCTTCATCTCGCTTTCGTCCTCCTCTTTTTTTCTTTTTAACTCTTGGCAGCGTCTTGTCGACTCCTGACTCTCGAAGTTCTTGGCAGGAAATTCTTCTCGTTGGTCGGCCAAGGCTGGCGCAAGCCGAGGCGACCGGTCGGGGCTTCAGGCTAGTCTGGTCCCGGGATGGTCATCGGGTTAGCCTGGCATCCGAGGGCCAAGCCTCGGGAGATTCCGCTCGTTGGTCGGCCAAGGCTGGCGCAAGCCGAGGCGACCGGTCGGGGCTTCAGGCTAGTCTGCTCCCGGGATGATCATCGGGTTAGCCTGGCATCCGAGGGCCGAGCCTCGGGAGATTCCGCTCGTTGGTCGGCCAAGGCTGGCGCAAGCCAAGGCGACCGGTCGGGGCTTCAGGCTAGTCTGCTCCCGGGATGATCATCGGGTTAGCCTGGCATCCGAGGGCCGAGCCTCGGGAGATTCCGCTCGTTGGTCGGCCAAGGCTGGCGCAAGCCGAGGCGACCGGTCGGGGCTTCAGGCTAGTCTGCTCCCGGGATGATCATCGGGTTAGCCTGGCATCCGAGGGCCGAGCCTCGGGAGATTCCGCTCGTTGGTCGGCCAAGGCTGGCGCAAGCCAAGGCGACCGGTCGGGGCTTCAGGCTAGTCTGCTCCCGGGATGATCATCGGGTTAGCCTGGCATCCGAGGGCCGAGCCTCGGGAAATTCCGCTCGTTGGTCGGCCAAGGCTGGCGCAAGCCAAGGCGACCGGTCGGGGCTTCAGGCTAGTCTGCTCCCGGGATGATCATCGGGTTAGCCTGGCATCCGAGGGCCGAGCCTCGGAAAATTCCGCTCGTTGGTCGGCCAAGGCTGGCGCAAGCCGAGGCGACCGGTCGGGGCTTCAGGCTAGTCTGCTCCCGGGATGATCATCGGGTTAGCCTGGCATCCGAGGGCCGAGCCTCGGGAAATTCCGCTCGTTGGCCATGCGCCTGTCGCTTGCAGCCCGACGGGATTTCTCCGTGGCCAGCTGCGATCGTGTTTCTCCTCTTCTCCAAGCGTTGCCTGGGGAACACCAGAAGGACATTAAACGCTAATTGATGCGTTACCTGGGAAATCGGATCACCAGTTGCTGCTTGCGAGGAGTGTCAGTTAAGCGGCCGCGATGCGCGCGTTCTTCGAGGCGGATACGGCCCGGGCGCGAGCGGAGATATGTGGACCTAGGGGTACGTGCCACCCGGAGTGTCCTGCACAAAGAATGCGATTAAGGAGAATGACGCTTAGGAAATCGCGGGAAGATACGCCTCGAGAGCCAGAACGGCTCCGGATTCAATGCGTCCGCATTTATGGGAGCCACCCGCATCGGAACGACCGGAGGGCTGCAGTTTGGCTATAAATATAGGTGCAGGTGCGATGGAGCCTGCCAAGCCGGAGCTGTTCAGGTTGCCATGGATCGTGGGCCTCCTCTCCGGCGCATGGTTGAGAGACCCCTGCCGAAGGAATGGGAGGCGCGCCCTTCGCGACTTCCACCAACTAGCCGTTTCATCTGGGATCAACAAGGAGGTTCTCCCCGGCGGAACTCCGCTCTAGGCGTTTCATCCGGGATCACGTCTCCCCTCCTTGAAGTTCGGCCTCCCGATTGAGCTCCGCACCAGGTGCTTGATCCGGGACCGCGCCTCCATATGCTCTTCCCCCTTGTATTCCTTCTCTCCCTTAACACTGGGGAGGACCGGAATATCCCTTGGAGGTGGCATTCCCCTGGAGGCAGCGGGAGCTTCGTCTGCGGCGGCTCCTCGTCCTCTTCGTGGGGCGTGGATGGCGCATCCGGTTGGAGGCAGTGTGGACTTCTCCTTCGTCCACTTCTTCTTCATCCGCGCCGGCTCTTCGTCTCTTTCGTGAGACGCCGATGGCGCCTCCGGTTGGAAGCACCCACTTCCGACGGGATTGCAACCGCTTCAGACGGAGGTTTCGGGATCCCAGATCTTCAGCTCCTCGGAGTCTCCACCTCTTCTTTACTTTCTTTACCCCCTAATTCCCCTCTGGGAATTCCTTGTAATCACACGAGCACGCCGTTGTAACCAGAAATTATTGAAATGCAAAGTGTTATACATTTTTGAACTGTCTTTCTGGCATCATCGTTCTACTGGTAATACATCCGCAGGTTAGCGGAATTCCAGCTCCTTAGAATTTCTCGACCATCTAGGGCCTCCAACTGGTAGGAGCCAGGTCGGTTTACCCAGCGAACCTTATACGGGCCTTCCCAATTTGGCGCTAGCTTCCCACCTTCCGTGGGTTGAGATGCTTTAGCTCGCCTTAGCACCAGATCTCCGATTCTGAAAAGCTTCGGTCGGACTTTGGAGTTGTAATATCGGGCCACCCTCCGCTGATACATCGCCATCCGAACCTGCGCCATTTTCCTTGCTTCTTCCAAGAGATCCAGGTTCCCTCGGAGTTGCTCCGTGTTGGCCTCGGGTCGGTGTGCGGCCACCCGAGGTGAGGAAAGTCCGAGCTCTACGGGGACAACGGCTTCCGTGCCATAGGTTAGGCTGAAAGGTGTCTCCCCGGTAGGGGTCCGATGCGTGGTTCGATACGCCCAGAGGACATTCTCGAGTTCCTCGACCCAAGCTTGCCTCGTCCGACCGATTCGCGCTTTGATACCTTGGAGGATTGTCCGATTTGTGACCTCGGCCTCGCCGTTGGTTTGGGGATGCGACACAGATGTGAACCGATGCTCGATCCCGAACTCCTCGCAGAAGTCACGGAAATGCTTGTTGTCGAACTGTCGGCCATTATCCGAGATGAGGACCCGAGGTACCCCAAATCGGACAATGATGTTCTTCTTCACGAACTTCCGGACTTGTGCCTCCGTGATAGTGGCCAGTGGCTCCGCCTCCACCCACTTGGTGAAGTAGTCGATTGCAACGATCAAAAATTTCCGCTGAGCTGAAGCAACGGGGAATGGTCCAAGGATATCCATTCCCCACTGGGCGAAGGGCCAGGGTGCCGTGATTGGTGCCAAGGGGACAGAAGGAACTCTCTGGACGTTGGCGTGGCGCTGGCAGGCGTCGCATTTCCGCACATGATCCTTTGAGTCCTCCAACAAGGTAGGCCAATAATAGCCTTGCCTCATGATCTTATGCGCCAAGGACCTAACCCCCAGGTGCGATCCGCAGATGCCTTCGTGGACTTCGCTGAGGGCGTAGGCCGCTTCCGAGGGGCGGAGGCACCTTAAGAGGGGGGCGGTGAACGAGGTCCGATACAGCCTCCCTTCATAGAGTACGTAGTAGGCGGACTTCATGACGAGTCGCCGAGCTTGATCTTCGTCCTCTGGGAGGATCCCTTCGGCGAGGTAGGCGATGAGCGGGTCCATCCAAGATGGCTCCGGATCAATCGCCATCACCGCTCCGGCCTCGCCGATGCTCGGGGCATCCAGGATCTCCAGATGGATCGCCCTCGACAAGTTGTGCGCGTCTGCGCCCACCAAGCGGGACAGCCTGTCGGCCCTGGCATTTTCGCTTCTTGGGACCTGCTGAATGTCAACACTGCCGAGGTCGGGAATGAGTGCTTGCACCTTCCAGACATAGCTCTGCATGGTCGGGCTCCGAGCCTCGAACTCCCCTCGGACCTGCTCGACCACCAGCTGGGAGTCGGTGAAGACCTTCAAACGCCGGACGCCGAGCTCCTTGGTGAGTTTGAGTCCTGTGACTAGGGCCTCGTACTCCGCCTCATTGTTGGTCACTGGAAATCCGAACCTCAAGGCATACTCGGCTATCACTCCATCGGGACTGGTAAGGACCAGCCCGGCCCCTCCACCTTCAGGGTTCGACGACCCATCAATGTGAAGCGTCCAGATGGGGAGGTCGAGGCTGGGTGTTTCCGGCGGCCTAGGTTCCGCCTCCTGCACAGTGCACTCAGCGAGGAAGTCCGCGAGCACCTGGGCCTTGATGGCGGGTCGGGACTGGTAGCGGATGTCGAACTCACCAAGTTCTACTGCCCACTTCACCAGCCGTCCCGCATTCTCAGGATTGCTGAGGATCTGCCGCAGTGGTTGATCGGTCAAGAGGGTGACAGGATGAGCCTGGAAATAGGGGCGAAGCCTCCTGGCCGCGGTGAGCAGCGCGAAGGCGATCTTTTCCGCCTTCGTATACCGCGTCTCGGCATCCCGTAGGACCCGGCTGATGTAGTACACAGGCTTCTGGAGCTTTGCCTCTTCCCGAACCAGTACTGCGCTGACTGCGGTTGGGGAGACCGCCAGATAGAGGTAGAGCATCTCCCCCTCTTGCGGCTTGGACAGCAGGGGAGGAGACGCCAAGTACTCCTTGAGTTGGTCGAATGCCACTTGACATTCGGCCGTCCAAAGGAAGTCTTTCGGGCGCTTCAACACCTTGAAGAACGGTTGGCAGCGTTCGGCCGATTTTGCCACAAATCGTCCGAGCGCGGCGACCCTTCCAGCGAGCTCCTGAACCTCCTTCACTTTGGTCGGAGGGGACATATCTTGGATGGCCTTGATTTTGTCCGGGTTGGCCTCGATCCCCCGCTGGTTGACAATGAAACCGAGGAACCTCCCGGCCGAAGCACCAAAGGCGCACTTCGCTGAGTTCAGCTTCATGCGAAACTTCCGCAAGGTGGCGAAAGTCTCCTCCAGATCCGCAATGTGCTGGTCTGCATGGCGACTCTTCACCAGCATATCGTCCACGTACACCTCCATGTTCCGGCCAATCTGCTCCTTGAAGATTTTATTGACGAGGCGCTGGTAAGTGGCGCCAGCATTCTTCAGACCAAAGGGCATTACCTTGTAACAGTACAGCCCCCGGTCTGTTATAAAGGCAGTTTTCTCCTCGTCCTGTGGAGCCATCATTATTTGGTTGTAGCCGGAGAAGGCGTCCATGAAAGACAGCAGCTGATATCCGGAAGTCGCGTCGACCAGTTGGTCTATCCGTGGAAGCGGAAAGCTATCTTTGGGGCACGCCTTGTTCAGGTCGGTGTAGTCGACGCACATCCTCCACTTCCCGCTCGCCTTCCGGACAAGTACGACGTTTGCCAGCCACTCGGGGTAGCTCACCTTCCTTATGAAACCTGCATCCAAGAGTTTGTCTACCTCCTGGTCGACCACCCGGATCCGATCCGGGGCACAGTGTCTCTTCTTCTGCTTTACTGGTCGGTGGGTCGGGTCGACGTTGAGAGCGTGAGAAACGACCTCCGGGTCGATCCCAGGTACATCGGCCGCCGACCAGGCAAATACATCAGCATTGGCTCGGAGGAATTCCACTAACCTGAGCCGAGCTTCCGAGTCGAGGTTGGCACCGACCCGGACCGTACGGTCCGGGCGACCCTCTTCAAGGGGAACTTCGATCACACCCTCGGCCGGCTCCCCGTGCCGCAAAGCCACCTCGTCTCTGGCGTCAAGGGACTCGACGCTTAGGGCCTCCACGGGCTTCTTCCCTTTGAGAGTAGCTAGGAAACATTGCCGTGCGGTCGGTTGGTCACCTCGGACCTCTCCAATCCCAGCCGCCGTGGGGAACCGCATTAGCAAATGGTATGTAGAGACTACCGCGCGAAGGGCGTTCAGTCCGGGTCGTCCGAGGATAGCGTTGTAGGCCGAGGGAACACGGACGACCAAGAACCCGAGCCGCACCGTGGCTTCTGCGGGTGCAACGCCCGCAGTCACAGGCAGCTCAATGACACCTTCGGCCGAGATAGCGTCTCCAGTGAATCCTATGAGGGGGGTGGATGTTTTGTGCAACACTTGTCGGGACAAGCTCATCTTTTGGAAGGCCTCGTAAAACAAAATATCAGCTGAGCTTCCACTATCCACAAGAACACGCCTTACATCATAGTTCGCCATAGTGAGGGAGATCACCATGGCATCATGGGGGGTCTGAACCCCCTTTACATCCTCATCACAAAAAGTGATTACATTTCCGACCCGCTGCCTCTTCGCGACGGCCACCCCTGATGCTTCCACCGAGCCCCCTGCGTTCCTCACGGGCCGAGAGCAGCCCCCAGTGATGGTGTGGATCACGCCCGCGACGGGTCGATTCTGCTCCCGAGGCTCCTGAGGGGCCGGGTCGGCCGGACGCGGGTCTGCGGGGGGACGTCGGTCGTTTACATATCGACCGAGACGCCCTCGGCGGATGAGAGCCTCGATCTCGTCCCGAAGCTGGAAGCAGTCTTCGGTGTCGTGGCCGTGGTCTCGGTGGTACTCACAGTACGCCCGAGAGGGCCTCCTCCCAGGGATTTTCTTCATCTGCCTCGGGACCGGGAGGTTCTCCCGCCCCTTGACCTCCATAAGGATCTGGGCCCGGGGGGCCAGGAGTGGGGTGTACCGGTTGAAGCGTCGGTGCGGAGAACGAGGGCGTGGGGCGCCGTGGTTCCTCGCCGGTGACGGGCTTCTGCGCCGACGTTGAGGCGTCGGGCTCCTCCTCTGGGGTGCCTCTTTTCGCCTTTTCTTCCCGAGCTTTAGAGGGGCCTCGGCGGCCTCCTTGTTCCGGTGGGCGGCTGCCTCCTCGGCGTCTGCATACTGGTTCGCCCGGGACAACAGCTCCGGGAAGCTCCGCGGCAGGCGTTTGTCCAGAGAGAAGGTGAGTCTGCCCTTCCGGAAGCCACGCTTCAGGGCTGAGAGAGCCACCTCCTGGCTCAGGTTCCGGACCTCCAATGTAGCCTTGTTGAAGCGGGTAAGGTAATCCCGCAGGCTTTCTCCCTCGTTTTGCCGGACATCAAAGAGGGAGTCGGAAACCAATCGCCGCCGGCTACTGACGGCGAAATGGCTGATGAAGAGGCGAGTGAACTGGTCAAAGGACCGGATAGAGTCAGCCTCCAGGCCGGCGAACCACGCCCTGGCTGGGCCACGGAGGGTCGCCGGGAAGGCCTTGCAGAGGAGAGGATCTGATGCTCCATGGAGGAGCATAAGAGTCCTGAAACTCTCCACGTGATCCCGCGGGTCCGCCGCCCCGTCATAGGGCTCGATCGCCGGCATTTTGAATCCCGGCGGATTTGGGGTCCGCAGGATCCTCGAGGCAAGCGCCGGTTGGGAGGAGATCTCCAAGTCGGCGAAGGAATCTTTGGAGTGGCCCTTCAGGACCTGGAGTTGTCTGTGGAGATCGTCCACCCGCCGGTCCAGGGAGCGCGACCGGTGGGTGGGAGACAAGGAGCGGCGCGAGGGGGACCGACTGGAGTGCGGGCCCCTCGAGGACTGGGGGGTCTGAGAACGCGCCCGGGTCCGCCTCTCGTACCCCGCGCAGCTTCGATGAGAAGGTTCTGGCAGAATGGACCGTGCTCGAGAACCTTCCTCGCGCCGGCGCTCCTCCCCATGGGAGAGGAAGGAGCGCGGGTTGAGGAAGACAGGTGAGCGCTCAGGGGGCAGCGGCTCCTGGGCCCACTGTGGCGCTCGAGACATCACACCCTGCAGGTTCTGCACTGCCTCCGCGAGGGTGCGAACCTGCTGGGCTAACTGGTCGAACTGAGCGGCTTCGACCATCTGAATGGGGGGTGGAATGGTGGAGTGTTGCTGAGAATGTGTTGGAGACGCAGCGGCCTCCCGGCCGGAGGCGCGAGAGGCCCCCGACCGGAGGCATTGGAAGCTCCACGACCACCTCGCCGTGCCATTACGATCGCTCTGAGATTCGGTGCCCTTCCTCTAGCGCCAACTGTTGCTGGTGGTCCAAACCGAGAACGATTGACACAGCGGTGTGAACGGGGTTCCGTCTGAGTTGTCTTGGTTGGTGTTGGTTACGCTCCACCTTCCACCGGAAAACCTGCGAGCAAGCCTCGCACCACCACTGGGGTAGTGGGGGCCCTCCGACGATCAAGTCAGAGGAGATTGGAGGAGGAGGAGAGATGATAATAGCAAGCAAGAGAGTGCTCTGGAAGATATTGCTTATCCCCCCTTCTCCCCCCAGCCGCATATATACCTGGCTGGGGGGTCTCTCAGGGGGGTTTGTCATCGTGGGGCGCGATGGAGTGGCCACTGACATGGCCGTTACAGGGCGTCGTGGAGCAGCGCTGGGTACGGCCATGACAGGGCGTAGTGGAGTTCCGCTTTGTACGGCTGATACAGGAGATCGTGGAGCAGGATCGGATACAGCCGTTGCAGGGAGTAGTGGAGCAGGAGGCCTCGGCGTGCCTCTGGGAAGCCGCCTGTCGTTATCAAGAGATCTCCGACTCGGGGTCGGAGTGCTGGATCAGGGGGCAGCCGACTCGAGGTCGGGCTGTGGAGCCGAAGATGTCCGACTCGGGGTCGGATTGCTGGATCAAAGGACAGCCGACTCGAGGTCGGGCTGTGGAGCCGAAGATGTCCGACTCGGGGTCGGACTGCTGGATCAAAGGGCAGCCGACTCGAGGTCGGGCTGTGGAGCCGAAGATGTCCGACTCGGGGTCGGATTGCTGGATCAAAGGACAGCCGACTCGAGGTCGGGCTGTGGAGCCGAAGATGTCCGACTCGGGGTCGGACTGCTGGATCAAAGGGCAGCCGACTCGAGGTCGGGCTGTGGAGCCGAAGATGTCCGACTCGGGGTCGGATTGCTGGATCAAAGGACAGCCGACTCGAGGTCGGGCTGTGGAGCCGAAGATGTCCGACTCGGGGTCGGATTGCTGGATCAAAGGACAGCCGTAGTCTTCATGGGCGCGCGTGCCAGTCACGTGGAGCATGGCGGCTTAGTTCCCCCGTAACAGAAAGTATAAAATGGATTAACCTAGATTATAGGTTAATCAAGGCATTTCAATTAAACCTGCTTATTATTTGATGCTCAAGATATTGGCATATAATGATAATCCTCATCCTACAATTTTTAAAATTAAGATGAAAGAGAAAGGAAAGGGAACAAAAATAAATAACTTACCCCTTTGGGCAGTCAATTGTTATTATAGTAAGATAATCATTCCTTTTAGAAGTTTAGAGCTGGTTAAAGATCTTGTTTTCAACCTTTTTCCATTGTCTTTTAAAAAAAGTGTCGCGGTGCACAAGCCCCCACCATGGTGGGGTCTAGGGAGGATCAGATATATGCAGCCTTACCTCCTCATATAGAGAGATTGTCTCTGTGTTTTGAACTTGTGACACCTAAGTCACAATGGAGTAATGTTACCATTGCAACAAAGCCCACCCTTAAATATTATTTCTTTTAAACATATGAAAAATAAATAGGAGCCTAATTTGATGAGAACCTATCTTTTCGAACAAGAAACTAAAGTCAAACAATCTCTAAGAGGCGTTGAGTCATAACTTACAATTTAAGAAAAGAAACAATCCATATTCAGTTATAATCAGATTCTAAGCCTAGTCCAGTCATCAGATTCTTGATCTGACTTACCAAACTCAAGAGCATGTGCAAGATCTGATTCAGGTGTGAGAGCAGGGAAGCAGAGGGCTAAAGATTTCAAGCAAGGAGTCACCTAGGAAAGAGGTGCTGGAGTGAGATTTCAAAAAGTTTTTGAAGCAGTAATCTATGTAGAAGATTCTGGCAAGAAAACTTTAATTAACCATGATGAGCATAATGGCAATTTTGATTCAACTTACAGAACAAAAATCTTGGGTCTTGAATTGAGTTTTTAACAAACTGCTTATATGCCCAAAATGTACTCAGAAGTTATGCCTCTCCAAAGATGTTGACTCAGTCACCCTCCTATACCATATTTAGCACCTCCAAGAGACCTAAAATAAAAGAAGTAACAGCTTTCTGTGACAGACAATAACTGACATAGGACATAAAATCTAATTCTTTTGACCTAACTTTGCTTTGTAACTTCTTGGGAGGAATATCATAATCTTGGGTTATTGGTTATCCAAAAATTGCAAGCTTCCCTCTTGCAACAGAATCATCAAATTGTCATGTTCAGTTCTCACCACCATCCATTTGCTGCCTAGGGTCCAAAAATCAATATTAGTCTCTTGGTAGTTGGGTTCCATTGAGCTAGACAGCTCAACCCAGTGGGGACAGATCCATCTCAGCACTTTGGCCAAGCAGTTCCCCAATCCACAAACTGTGCCCAAATTTGCTGCCTGAAAAATCAATGTGGTGCTATGAGTTTCTTTTTCTACAAAACCAACACCTTACTTCCTGGTAATCTATAAATCAACACGCAGTCTATAGTATGTTTCTAAAATCAACAGAACAACCACCTTCAGTACTTTCTGGTGTCAATCCAGTTTTCAATGACATCCAAACTTACTTCCTCAAATCTGACATCTGATTTCATATTCAAAGGGAAAAACTAAAAATGGTTGATTGAGGCAAATGCATGCTGATCAAGCCTAACAAGAAAAACCTGTCATACCCAAGGTAAATATTGACGATCTCTAACAAGCATACACACAATTTTGTACGTGTCATTGGGAAAGATATAACTGTTTAAGAAGGGATAATTTTCATTCAAATCCTGCTGTCGACAATTGTCAGAAGTAATCAAACAGTACTTTCATAAGGTTACAGCTGGAGAAGATCAGATTATTAAAATACAAGAAACTATCAAACTCTAACCCGTTGTGGAAGCCAAACTATTTGTCAAACCATCTTACCAGAATGCAACAGAAGCTGTGAATCCATGTCTGGACTGGAAAAGAAACGAAAACTATATACCCAACATTCGAATTTTTCCTTTTTTTAATAATTCTTTTTTTCCGTTTGGTAATCTGAGAAACCAATGAACTTAATTTAACCACCGAAAACCAAAGAAAAAAAGAAAAAAAAACTAGAAAGATGCTTCTTTTTTATATATAAATACATCCTAAACAAAACCCAGCCATAACCTTTTCCACCAGATTACAACCAGAAAACACCACCCGTCTCAAAAAAACCTGTAAAAACCAATAATTCCAAATCAAATTCGAGAAGCACACAACAGAATACAAAAGGGAAGACCTTTACCGGAAGAGGAGGAACTATTATGGTCCTTCTTCTTGCCCGAGGCCCTCACCACAAAAGACCGGTTCCCGAAGGAAGACAACCTCACGGCCCCCCTCGCCGAAACCCTAATCTCGAACCCTCCGCCGAAGACGGGTGCCTCCTCCTCCCCGACAAGGAGCCTACATCCGGCGATCTGTCTCACGGACACCAGCCCCTTCTCCAGCTTCTTCCTCGCCGCCCCCAAGACGAGCCCTCCGCCCTTGGTATTGAGAGCCAAGATGTCCATAGACGCGCTATTGATCTCGGAATTCTTCTCTTCTCTAGGCTTTTATTCTCGAATTTTGGCTTCAATTGTTCTTTATTGGGGCGGGGGAATTTTGGATGAGGATGGAAACAGAGAGAGAGTTTTGTTTCTGATGGGAAGAGGTAACGGGAGAAGCGACCAGAGAGCAACAGGCCGAAGTGGGGGAGGAAACAGTGGAAGTATGGTCACAGTCGGTGATGGTAAGCGTACTTTTGACTTGGTATAATAAGTTTAGCGGGGTCGGATTTACGTGCGTGATCCAACTAGGAGTCCAGCAGTTCCAGGACGGCCGTTGCAACGGTTTCGAGGACGCTCTCAACCCAATTAGTGGTTTTTTCTTTTTACTGAAAAAACAAACACCACCCGAATCAAATATTCTCCTAGCAGAATGGAGACCCAGTAGAGGCTGCTATGCGGGGATGGGCTTGTCCGTTCCTCCCTCCTTCCCCTATTTTTTTAGCAAAAAAAAAACAAACAAACACCACCGAATTAGTGTTGGCCACGCTTGATCTACCGAGTGAGGCCCAGTCTTGCTTTTGGTATAAAAAAACACCTTTAGGAAATATTTGGCAAAGGGTGATCATCTAAAGATCAAAAATAATGCAGGTTCAAGTGATGGGATTATTGTATTTAGTTGCACCATAGTAATCCTATATAGCAGTATTCCCAAATAACTCCATCCATCAAATCATCGCTCAACCTAGTGATAAAATATCAATCCTTAGTGTCCTTAATTATATATTGTTATATTACTATTCAATAATAATTTTAAATTATAATAGAAATATATTATTATACATTATATTCAGATAATGATAGTATTTAATATATTACTTCTATTTACCTTATTTTTCTAATTAAAATAATTATTAGTATTAAAAATAATATATTATAGGTATAAATAAAAATATTAATTCTATAATAACAATTAATATAACTCTATACGATTAATAATTTATATAACTAATAAATATATATTTATGGAATATATTAATAATTAATATGTAAATAGATGTATTAATACTTTATTATAATATATTTATATGATTAATAAATATATTTTTATAGAATATATTAAAGGTAATTTTGGTATTATATAGTGAGTGATTATGGATCCCTTGAAATACCAAACATGTTACTCGTGGATATCTGAAAATCTTTAATAACTGAAGTATAGCATGCTAAACGTGGTGATCTTATATCATTGAGAATCAAATTACTCGGGACAAGGATCACTGGTGATCTAAGATTACCTCGGTGGCCCCATTTGGATCACCAAATGCCACCTTAGAGGCATTTGGTATCGGATGATCATCCTAAGATCGAGAGTGATATAGATGGAGGTGATAAAATCACCGTATTTCGTTGTACTATACTGATCCTATGTAGCAGTGATCCTAAATCACTTTTTCTCTCAAATCACCATCCTACCCAATTATGGAATACCTATCCTTGAGGTCGGAAATCAAAAATCATCCCCATGGCAATGATCTTGGGCTAAAATTTGAGAATAAAAATATCCCTCAACAAAAAAATTGATATATTAATATACAATTAATATATTATATTAATATTATATATATGATATTATATATATATTATTTATGATATATTATATTATATTATATTATTAATCATATTATTATCATATTATTATTCCATTATAATTTTAAATTAACGTAGAAATATATTATTGTAGTTTATATTTATATAGTGAAATTATTTAATATATTACTTCGATTTACGTTATTTCTCTAATCAAAATAAATATTATTATTAAAAAACATATATTATAAGTATAAATAAAAATATTAATTCTATAATAACAATTAATATATTTTTAGACGATTAATAGTTTATAAGATTGATAAATATAATTTTATAGAATATATTAATAATTAATATATTAATAAATATATTAATATTTTAATATACTATATTTATATGATTAATAAATATATTTTTATGGAATATATTAGGCGTACATTTGGATTCCCATGGAATACCAAACAGATTACTTATAAGGCTGCAAATGGGTCGGGTTGACCCGTGACCCGACCCGGCCTGACCCGCTTAGATTCGATCTGACCTGGATTAAAGGGCCCATGGGGCCTAGTCGGGTTCTAAATTTGGACATGTTCTATTTTTCGGGTCAGGTCTGGATTTACTTGACCCAACCCATTTGAATGGGGTCGTCTTTCTTCTTTCTCGTCGAGAGGAATCGTTATTTCGCACTAGGAGGATCGGAGGACCGTTCGATGGACTTTGGTGGAGGATTTAATCAAATTTGAGTCCGTCGCAGGGAATGTTTGGGCGATCAGAGGGATATCGAACCCGCTGGAGAGGCAGAATGGGATCAGAGGTTCGAGGTTCGGTGGGGGGATTTGGTGCTTCTTGATATACAAGTCACCTGCGACAACAAATCGATCCACCGGAGGAAGAGGAGGTGGCGGCGGGGAAGGGAGCGATGAAAGGGCAGAACAAGTCGTGCAGCTCGTCAATGGACGGAATAGTGATTGCTCGACTGCAGGATCGGGATTAGACGGGAGGAGTCCAGGGAGATGGAGGTGCAGAGCAAGTATAAAGAGTCACTGGAGACCATGGGCGTGCTGGAGGAGTCGCTTCCGATCAGGTACTGCAGCTTTTTTTGAGATCCTTCGCCTCTTTTTCTTTTTTCCAGTTGAAAGTTTAGATTTTTTTTTTCTTTTTACTTTTGTTTAGTGATTTTTTTTTATTTTTTGATTAGGGTAGCAATTTCTCGAAACATACTAGAGATATGTGACGAAAAGCAGTTTTAAAAGAATTATCCAAAAAACAAGATAAATTTTGTAGTCTTTGCAACACTTGAGGATGGTTATGGTCTTGATTCTTTGTTACTACGTCTCTGTGCCGAATTTATTCGGGTCTAGGTATATTTTGTAAAGTTGAATGGGGTCTAGGCTCGATCCGAACCAGATCTGAAGTTTTTTGGGTTGGGACCGAGTGATATATGGACCTGACCCGATCCGAATGACCTGTTGGGTTACAAATTGTAGTCATGGATCTAAAAGAAAGAACCACTAATGATCTAAGATCACCTTGGTGATCCCAATTGGGTCACTAAATGCCACCTCTTGGGGTTCATAGTGTAAAGCATTAATTATGAAATTTACTATTTCTTTTTTACGGTGCTTGGTTGGAGCATGAAACCTGGATTCAAACTTTAGGCCAGCTAAGCACTATTTACAAAATAATCATACACTTAGAGTTGGGTATAACTATCTCATGCCCTTTTTTTCTAGCATAAAATATTCCAATGCCTATGTTGGAACAATATTATGCCAATTTTTTATGTCGATTCCCATTTTTGTCGCATAAACTATTCGGAATAAGTTTATGCCCATTCTTTATACCCACTTCCCCTTTTTTATGATTACACCTCAAAAATTAATTTTTATTATCTATTATAATTATACAAATACTATAATATGACAATCAACATATTATATATAGTATTACTAGCATAAACTATTATTTTTTTAGTACTAAGTAAAACATTATAATATTCTAATATAATTATATTATTAATATATAATATCTAAATATATCTTGGCATGCTATAATAATTATTAATGACATTATTATGACATAAAATGATACTATAATGATATTTAATTATTATAATAAATTTATTATTATCAATTATATTACTGCAAAATTATTAATATAATCTTTCTAACATTATGTAATCTTAATATTGTATCATATTAATATTATTGTAATAATACTATCATGTTTAAAGTTACATATTAATTATATATATTTTTTGACATTAATATTATAATATGACATCATCATACAAAATTCTAATCATATATTATAATATCATATATCTACCTATTAATATAGTACAAGAATATATTAATATAAGATAACATCATAATAATAATGTTTAATATCAATAAAATATTTGAAAATTAATATTATAATAAAATAGTATATGATATATTTTATTTTGTTTATTAAATAATATGATATACTATAAAGAACGGGTTGGGTCGGGGTCTCTTATGACCCGACCCAGTCCGATCTATTTGCACCCCTAACCATATAGACCTTGATATGGATATAGAGGTGCTAACAATGCATCAATATTTCTTGTATTTGATTGATTTTATCAGAAAAAAGAAAATTAATAGACATTATTGTCCACAAACCACCCGCACTAAGATGTGACATTTTGAACAGATATATAACATGTATTCACATAATAGCTATAAAAAATTGATTGCATTCATAAATTGCTAATTTGGCAATTTAGTAAGCAGCCAACACTTCGTGTATGGCAACAAATCTGTGAGTTCCACCAATCCTCTTATATCAACTTCGCAAGAGCTCGATTCGAGTACATATAGTGCCCATAATAGAAGCCTGGTACTGGTAGCACTGCTATAAAATAATTGATACTATAACAAGAATCTACTGTCTCCTTCCAATGTCTCGTAATAACTTCTAGAACTGTTTATTTGTAGCGAAACAACAACCACCTACGCATTTATTGCTTGTTCAAGTGAAAGTCATCCTTTTTTTTCCATTTAAAAAAATATAGAACAAATTCCTGGAGCCCGGTTTCTACATCTCTGCCTTTCTATGCGTTTCGTTTCCTCCCATATAATTGCTCCATTTTGAATAACTACACTCTTACCATTTTCGGATCTCTTTTCAAGTGGTTCAAACATGAGAAATGTACAAGCCGAAAATATAGTTAAAATATTCACTATGTATATTACTATTTTACGTACAATTATATATTCTATGCGAGCAAAAAGAACAGGAGGAGGCTCACCAGAATTAGGGTGAAAGTGGGCATAAGCCTTGGATCACTTCTGATGATGATTTCACCCGTAATCCTGAGCAATTTCTCTCTCTTTGTTTTTAATTTCTAAGCAATTTTATGAATAAGTGTGAAGATTTGTGCGAGTTTGTGTTTAATCCCACGTCGGTTATTCGTTGGAGAGACCTTGAGTATTTATATAGGACTAAAGAACCTAAAAATTATCTTCTGACTAACCATTTTGAATGGGATTCTCGGTTGTTATAAATCAGATCAAAACGGACTCAGCCCATGGCCCCTATAGACAAGGAGATACTGCAGCATAAGTTCATTGAGGCTAACCAAGAACCGATCGTGGTACTTATGATTAGATTTAAATAAATTTAAACATTTAGTATGAGGATGACAAGGCTTAAACGGAGGAAGTATGCGAGAAGATTTTGAGTACTTATACAGAATTAAGAAATCCAAAAAATATTTTTCAGTTAGCTATTTTGTATGAGGTAGCTTTTGTTATGTATGCACTGAGTGGCACATTTTCCTTCGAGCAAACAACTTCTCACTGGAGTGTACAAGAATAATATGGTTTTGGCTAGAGAGCAACCATATTGGAATAAATAGATGTAGATATATGGTGACCCTCCGCTCACTGATTCCCATGTTAATTATTTTAAAAATTATTTTTTTTAAAAAAGAATAGTGGTCGATGCCACTATCAGGTTTGAAATCGAGACATAAATCGCACAATAGCCAACCTGTGAACCTGATTTTCTTTATCTATTTATTTCTTGGATCACCTATGAGAGTTTGCAAGCACGATTTCGAGCGAGTACTCAGCATTCATATGTTTTTTCCCTCTTCTATATGTATGTATATATGTATGTATATTGGATGCTCAAAACAGCCTCCAGAAATGATGCTCGGATTTACCAAGGGGACCGAGAGATTGATCAACAATAACTTGTCCATCTCCTTCATACCATATTTTAGGCAATTATCTTGCACATCTCTAGTAATCCTTAAACTAGTCATAAACCACCCTTGATTATATGCAAAACAAAAAGCAATTCACTGTGATTATATGTTTTATTCTGAATATTTATACATCATCCAGAAGATGTTAGAAGAAAAAGAAAATTTTGAAGGCCAAAAAAAAGACAAAGAAAAAGACCAAGGAAGAAAACATAGTACAAGCGGGTGCAAGGTGGCTTGTAGGTAGTACCTCAGGAATGCTTCTACTCAAAAAAGACTATCCTAGCAATCAAAAGCTTAAATATTGCTCAGCAGTTGAAAAAGCTGGGACTTGGCACTGCCTTACCTGCAACTGAAGGTATGAATTTGTTTACTTTCTATGGCTGATGTGCATAAGAAAGGTAACAAGCACATACACAACATGAACATCATGCAATAGGTAAAAGATATTCTTTTTTTGGTAGGAATAGGTAAAAGAAATTACTCAACTGCCAAAGAAGGTGCACTACGGTTTTGATCTGCTCTCTTGAACCAGCGACGTATCTAATTTTAATTAGTGTCTAAGAGTCAAGCCATAGCAGAAAAGATTTTAGCGCACAGATGGTACAATAATTTGTCCTGATCATAGCTCAAGCTGATTTGTTGTATTAACCATGCTTAAGTTAGGTTTTCGGTGTGAGACAGAACCCATTAATGCCATCAAAGGATACCAGAAACTGAATAAATTTCTAGGATTTCTTCTGTAGGTAATTTACTCTGGGTGTACCTGAAGGTCGCCATTATCCTGAAACATCATGGTGTCCTGCTTGCTCTTTCTTCCTGCGTACACATCATAAAAAAGCCGAATTCCTATGAAAAACGAGCAGCATTAGACTCCATGAAACACGAGCATATGCTCACCAAAGGCCACCCCTCATTTTCGAGGTTTCATGTGCACTCCATGCGACAGTCTTGGACTTAACACAGGAGTAGGCTACTTGTTGGAAAAGGAGACTCACAGCCTGAGAGAGAGAGAGAGAGAGAGAGAGAGAGAGGCTCCAGCATATCATAAATCTCCCGTAGGAACTAGAGAATGAAGAAAAAAAAGAAAGGAAAACACTCCAAGGCACGTTACAATGTCGTTTTCCTTAAGACAATATTTGCCCCCAGCACTTGTGTGCAAAAGAGATCAGCAAATTTGTCTCCAAGATACAGTAGAGCTCAGAAAAATCTGTTTGTATGATAGCATTTTGCACTACCGATATCAAACCAGAAAAACTCTAAGAGTTTGGCCATAATGGTAAGACTAAAAAGAGATAAAATTTGAGAAGGAAAGAATGAATATGTTATAGTCATTTTTTCTGCAGTAGAGAGGCCTTTTTATAGTGTTCTTGGTGTCTCTTCAAACAGTCATAATACTTGTTTGAATAGTCACCACTTTTCAAACTGTAGAGTCACCTCCTTTTAGCTTGAAGAATCAATCACCTCTTTTCAAACAGCCACCAATCGTGTCTGTTCAAAAAGTCATCTCTTTTCACTTTCAACTACCTCTATAGAGTATCTTTTCACCTTCTTTCCTTCCCGAAAAACAACACCCAAAATATACATACATACATATATATATATATATATATATATATATATATATATATATATATATATATATATATATATATATATAATTTTGAAAATTTTCCAACAATCCCCCACCATTTTCAAAATTATAAAAAGTCTTTGCCAAAATAGAAAAATTTATGCATACATAAGTGTCTTATGGACTTGAACTTTTACTTAGTGATAACATGTCAAAGTTAATCAGGTTAGCATGATAAGCAAGCTTTGAACCAGTGAACCTTTATGACCAACCAGACATATCTCACACATAAATTTTCTTCCTCTTCGAGTTGTTCTAAAAGCCGACCTGTGGATTGGCCTTAGGTCTATATCCTAGTTTCATGAGTGCTCTAGAGACAAAGTCTAAGTCTCATAGGTGGCGGCACCACCACCGACACTCATATAGGAAGGCTTATCAAAAGTGCCCTATAACTACACACTTTTAGAAAAGCTGTTATAAGCCTATTAAGTATATAATGTACACCTCCACTTTATTATTACAAGTACCAAGCACTTTTTACCTTGGGATGATAATTTAGTAGTGCTTTCGATCATAACATATAATGTACTTTTGCTCACTGAACTAAAAGCCTTGTAGTTACAAGAGTTGAGTTGAGTTTCCATCATTGGTGATCATTTCCTATGAACTCTAGTCCCATCCCCTTTAATGTTTTCCACATCAAATTCCTTGTGAGTCCTTTAGTTAATGGATCTGCCAAGTTGTGACAGGATCTCACAAAATCAATGGTAATTACTCCATCAGTGAGTAATTGCCTTACATAACTATGTCTTAGACCAATGTGTCTAGATTTACCATTGTAAGCATAGCTATATGCCCTTGACAGCGTAGCTTGACTATCACAATGTAGTGATATAGGAGACATTGGCTTAGGCCAAATAGGAATTTCTAACAACAAATTCCGTAACCACTCTGTCTCTTTGCCATAAGAGGCCAAAGTTATGAACTCTACTGCCATAGTAGAATCAGTTATAATTGTTTGCTTTTTAGATCCCCAAGAGATTGCTCCTCCACCAAGAGTGAATATCCACCCACTGGTTGATTTGTGATCCTCATTCTCAGCAATCTAATTAGCATCTGCGAACCCTTCTAAAACTTAAGGATAACCATTGTATATAATGCCATAATTTATGGTCTTTTTAAGATACTTCAAAATTCTATGTACAGCATTCCAGTGGATATAACTAGAATTACTAGTATATCTACTCATTTTGCCTACTGCAAAGGCAATGTCAAGTCTTGTACAAGTCATAGCATACATCAAACAATCAATAACTCTAGCATACTCCAGTTGATCTACAGCTCTACCAATATTAACATACAATTTCATATTTGTATCATATGAAGCTGAAACAGGCTTGCAATCGAAGTGATTAAATTCTTTAATATTTTCTCAATGTAATGAGACTGAGTGAGCATTAATCTTCCATTATTTCTAATGATCCTTATTCCTAAAATTACTTCAGCAACACCTAAATCTTTCATATCGAAATTAGATGACAAATACTTCTTTGTATTTTCAATACTTTCTATATCAGTACCAAAAATCAACATGTCATCAACATATAAGCATATTATCACACCTTTGTTTGCTTGAAATTTACTATAAACACATTTATCAGCATTATGGATTTTAAAACCATTAGCAACAACTTTGTTAAATTTTTCATGCTATTGTTTTGGAGCTTATTTAAGTCCATAAAGAGATTTAACTAGTTTACATACTTTATGCTCTTGACCTTGCATAACAAAACTCTCTGGTTGTTCTATATAAATTTTTTCTTCAAGCTCCTCATTCAAAAATGCAATTTTCACATCCATTTGATGAATAATGAAACTTATAAATTGATATCAATGCAATCAATGTTCTGATAATAGAAATTCTAGCAACAGGAGCATATGTATCAAAGTAGTCCATACCTTCTTTTTGTTTAAAACCCTTAGCAACCAACCTAGCCTTAAACTTATCTATAGTTCCATGAACTTTTAATTTCTTCTCGAATATCCGCTTACAACCAATTGGTGTAGAACCAAAGGGCAGGTCTACTAGCTTCCATGTTTTGTTACCCATTATAGAATCCATTTCATCATTAATGGCTTCTTGCCAAAATGCAGCATCTTGTGACTTCATAGCCTCTTCATATGTTAAAGGATCAGATTCTGTAATTTGGAAAATCATTATTTTATTAAGTGTTGAAACTCTTGATCCTTCAACCAAAAATGTAACAAAATCTGGTCCGAATGATTTTTCTTTCCTCATTCTTTTACTTCTCCTTATTTCAGGAGGTTCACTAGATTCACCAGATTCACTACTTTTTGTCATAGGTTCCACCACCTTATCATTAATAGATGGAATTGAAGTAAACCTATTTTCATAAAATTCTACATCCCTGGATTCTATAACCGTGTTAGTTTTAACATAGTCATTTGATTCAATAAATTTGTAGCCTTTGCTATGTTGTGCATATCCCAAAAATATACACTCAATTCCCTTTTGTCCTAATTTTCTTATCTTAGGTTCAGGCAATCTAACAATAGCTCTACAACCCCACACCTTATAATAACTAAGGTTAGGCTTTCTTTTCTTCCACTACTCATATATAGTCACTTTTGACTTTTTATGTGGTATTCTATTTAATATGTAACATGCAGTGAGAAGTGCTTCACTCCAAAAACTTTTGTTAATCCCAGAATTAAACATCATAGCATTAACCATTTCAACCAATGTTCTATTTTTTCTTTCAGCAACTCCATTTTATTGTAGAGTATATGCAATAGATGTTTCATGAATTATGCCAACTGATTCACAATATGATATTTTCCTCCTATCTGATCCAAGGCATTTTATTTTCACTTCACATTGATTTTCAACTTCAGTTTTATAAACCTTAAATTTGTCTAGACCTACATCCTTTGAATGCATTAAATAAACATGGCAGTATCTAGAGAAATCATCTGAGAAGGTTACAAAATATTTTTTACCTCCTCTAGTGGGGGTGCTATGCATATCACATACATCACTATGTACAATCTGCAATAAAGTAGAAGTTCTATCTATTTTTGAAAATGGTTTCTGGTTATTTTTGTTTGCATGCATACTTTACACTTATCATCCATGTCATTAGCATACTATGGAATTAAGTCCAGTTTAATCATTTCATCCATTCCTTTGTTGTTCACATGTCCTAATCTATGATGCCACAAAGTAAAGGAATCAACAATGTAAGCAAAAGAATTCATCTTACTAATATTAAGCTGGAACATTCCCTCATACAAATAATCCTTCCCTACAAAAGTATCTCCTTTGGTCAGCATAAACTTATCTGACTCAAAGACTAACTTAAATCCATACTTATTCAGAAGACTTCCTAATACAAGATTCTTCCTAATCTCAGGTGCATAGTACACATCAGCAAGAGTCAAGACTTTCTCAGAAGTGAATTCAAGATCCACAGTTCCTTTGCCTTTGACAGCAGCAGTTGCAAAATTCCCCATATAAAGGTTGCTTCCATCTTCAACAAATTCAATGGTCTTGAAGAGACTCTTGTCATTGCAAACAGAATCTACAAACCATGAATCATCTTCTTGAAACATGTTGATCTCAGAAATCATTGCTACAAATTTTTCTTTTGAGTCCGTATCAATCGCTTGCTGCTTCTTTTTCCAGAAGCAGCATTACTTCTTAAAATGACCTGGTTTGCTACAATAGAAACAATTGTCTTTCTTCTTCTTTTTTGCTGTTTGTCATTATCTTGGGGAGAGTTCTTTCTCTTTCTGCTAGTCAACAGTCAGCACTTTCAAGGCTTGAGTTGTTTCTTCTTCGAAACTTTCTTTCTGTCTTAGTTCTTCCTCAACTTGCAAGCGTTGGCCTAATTGTTTAAGAGTGATATTTTCTTTTTTGTGCTTGAGTCTTTTCCTGTATTCTACCATGATGGAGGAAGCTTGTCGATAATGAAAGAAACAGTGATAGTCTCATCCATTTTCATATTATGTTGAGTGAATTGATCAAAAAAATGCATGATTTCATTGTATGCTAAGAAACACGCCTAGAATCAACTATTTTGTAACTGAAAAACTTGGTTGCAAGAAATTTCTTACTTGTTGCGTCATCCAATAGATACTTAGCTTCAAGTGCATCCCACATGTTTTTCGCAGTAGCCTTGTTGTTGTAGATGTCAAACAGTGTCTAACATGCCATTGCAGATATGACCCTTGCAAATATAGGCCCTGTTTGGGGGACCTTTTGGAGGGCCAAAAAGCACTTTCTGGCCCTCCAAAAGTACTTTTAGGTAAAAAAGGGTGTTTGGTAAAATTTTGAAAAAGCTGTTTCAGCTTTTGCGGGAAGCTGAAAACAGCTTTTTGGCAGAAGCTCCATTTTGGAGCTTTCCGAAAACGCTGTTTTCAGCTTTGTCGGGAAGCTGTATTTTTGACCAAAATACCCCCATTTAAAAGTTCATTTTTCCTCCCAAAAATCCCCATCCCACCGTCTCTTCCTCTCTCACCATCCTCCCTCTCTCTCTCTCTCTCTCCCCCTCTCTATCTCCTTCTTCTCCTCAATGCCCCCCTCCCTCGCGGTCGCCGAGGCCCGCCGTCCCGGCCCCCTCCCTCGCGGTCGCCGAGGCCCGCCGTCCCGGCCCCCTCCCGAGCACCCCCTCCCCCGGCGGTCGCTGCGGCCCGCCGTCCTGGCCCCCTCCCGAGCCCCCCCTCCCCCCGCGGTCGCCGCGGCCCGCCGTCCCGGCCCCCTCCCGAGCCCCCCCTCCCCCCGCGGTCGCTGCGGCCCGCCGTCCCGGCCCCCTCCCGAGCCCCCCTCCCCCCGCGGCCCGCCGTCCCGGCCCCCTCCCGAGCCCCCCCTCCCCCCGCGGTCGCTGCGGCCCGCCGTCCCGGCCCCCTCCCGAGCCCCCCTCCCCCCGCGGCCCGCCGTCCCGGCCCCCTCCCGAGCCCCCCCTCCCCCCGCGGTCGTCGCGGCCCGCCGTCCCGGCCCCCTCCCGAGCCCCCCTCCCCCCGCGGCCTGCCGTCCCGGCCCCCTCCCGAGCCCCCCCTCCCCCCGCAGTCGTCGCGGCCCGCCGTCCCGGCCCCCTCCCGAGCCCCCCCTCCCCCCGCGGTCGCCGGGGCCCGCCATCCCGGCCCCCTCCCGGGCCTCTTCCCGCAGCCGCCGCGGCCCGGCCCCCTTCCGGCGCCACCGGCCTTGCGGGAGAAGAAAGGAGAAGAAGGAAAGAGAGGAAGGAAGGAGAAGAAGAGAAGAAAAAAGAAAAGGAAAGAAAAAGAAGAAAAAGGAAAGAAAAAAAAGGGAAGAAAAAAAAGGAAAGAAAATAAATAAATAAATAAATAAATATGTATATAAATGAACAAATAAATAAATAAATAAATAAATAAAAATATTAAATTATACCTTTATTATTTTAAATAATTTAATATTATGTTATTTTAAATAATTTTATACCTTTATTAATGTATTATACTATAAATATTATATTACATAACATTACATCATAATACATTAATATGTTATTTTAAATAATTTAATATTATGTTATATTATGAAAAATTAATTTATACTAATAATTATAATATTTTATATCTTTATTATTGTATTATACTATAAATATAATATCATAATACGTTATATCATAATACATTAATATGTTTTTTTAAATAATTTAATATTATGTTATATTATGAAAAATTAATTTTTACTAATAATTATAATATTTTATACCTTTATTATTGTATTATACTATAAATATTATATTATATTACATTACATCATAATACATTAAATGTTATTTCAAATAATTTAATATTATGTTATATTATGAGAAATTAATTTATACTAATAATTATAATATTTTATACCTTTATTATTGTATTATACTATAAATATAATATATATTACATTATATCATAATACCTTAATATGTTATGTTAAATAATTTAATATTATGTTATATTATCAAAAATTAATTTACTCTAATAATTATATTACTATTATGCTATATTATAATAATATTATTTATATTACAATAATATTATACTATATCGTATATTTATGTATTAATATATGTTATGTTTTATTATGTTATGTTGTATAATACTATGCAATGTCCTTTATGGTAATTTTGTCATACAAAAGTACTTTCTCAGTTTGTTTACCAAACATATGTTAAAGTGCCACAGCACTTTACAAATGTAATTACCAAACAGCAAACAGCTTTTTATAACAGCTCTACTTCAGACAGCTCTACTTCCAACAGCTCTACTTCCAACAGCTCTACTTCCAACAGCTCTACTGCCCACAGCTCCCCCAAACAGGGCCATAGTCATCTTGTTTCCACTTGAGTCTCTCTCAGGCTGCAGCAACAGTTTCTACCTCGCTTTCAATAGGCTTTGGGGTTGTCAGAACATATCCAACTTTGAGACCAGCAAGCAAGAACTGCATCTTCTTTTGCCAACGTTTAAAATTCGCTCCATCAAACTTCTCCAATTTCACGAAATCCATAGTCAAACTCCTTCAAAGTTTGTGGTGTCATTGCTCAAAATATTGTCTTAAGATTGTAGGAACTAGAGAATTAAAAAAAGAAAGAAAGAAAAACGCTCCAAGGCACGTTACAACGTCGTTTTCCTTAAGTCAATATTTGCCCCCATCACTTGGGTGCAAAAGGGATCAGCAAATTTGTCTCCAGGATACAATAGAGCCCAGAAAAATCTGTTTGTATGATAGGGGTTTGCACTATCGATATCAAACCAGAAAAACTCTAAGAATTTGACGATAATGGCAAGACTAAAAGGAGACAAAATTTGAAAGGAAAAAATGAATATATTGTAGTCATTTTTTCTACAGTAAAGAGGCCTTCTTATAGTTTTCTTGGTGTCGCTTCGAACAATCACAATACTTGTTTGAATAGTCACCACTTTTCAGACTGTAGAGTCACCTCCTTTTGGCCTGAAGAATCACCTCTTTTCAGACAGCCACAAATTGTGTCTGTTCAAAGAGTCATCTCTTTTCACTTTCAACTACCTTTCTACAGTCACATCTTTTCATCTTCTTTCCTTCAGGAAAAACAACACCAAAAACATATATATATATATATATATATATATATATATATATATAGACATATAATTTTGAAAATTTTCCAACATCTCCTTGGCTTTAACATTCTTTCTTGTTCTAGACCACCTATCGGCCCTTGCTTTATTTTCATCATTCAGATGGGAAAATAAATTGTCCCTAATTCTTGAAAAATCTATACAACCAAACATAGAAGAAATTATTGCACAAAAGCAACTAAAGTGCAGGAGAATGAAAAGATGCCTTGCAGACTACATATACAGTACAAGAAATCCACAAAATTAATCATAGAACAAAAATGATGCACAAGAACTTCCTTTATCGAGAAAGTCAAATCCAATTCACATATGGGAGCACAAAAAATTATTGTTCTATAACATAGATAGCTAGGTTGAAGCTACCAAAATCTACAAAAACAAAAAGGAAAATTAATAAAATCAAACCTCTAAAAGTCTCCAAACAACAAGCTGCTTGCTCCGGAGTATACTTAAGCTCCATTCTGAATACCAACTGTAGAAAATTCTGACTTGCTTAAGAAGACAGCAACCGGATTACCAGGTGATGGGGGATTCTGAGTTAGCAATGAGATGTGTGGGCCAGCTTTACTACGAGCAGCATCATCAGAAGAAGACAAAACTTCGACATGCTCAAGACCCAGCTGCCGCTTTATTAAATCAGAGTTCTCCTGGAGAACATCAATTTCACCAAACGGCAGCTTCAAATCTAGAGCCTGAAGACCAACTGAGAGCACCTCATCCTTCTTAAACTTTAGGAAAGGCATGCAGAGTTTCAGTATGTGCTTAAAGTTTGCATCCTGCCCAATAATGCTTCCTTTTAATGCCTCATGTATCTCTTGGTCAGGTGCAAAGGAACCTTTAGCACTGTCAAAGTTGGATTGAAGTATCCTAAGGCATTCTTTTTTCCAACCATCATATTGCTCATTCACATATATAAGACCTACTGTGAACTTGTTTTCCTCTGTCGGAGTAACAGGAGCACCCTTTTTAGCCTTCTTAGGGCCAGATGCTTCTGAAGCAACTTTCTCATCAAAACTATTGAATCCTGCAGATACTTGTTAGCTCTTCTGAGAATAAGATCAGGGGCATCTGCCATTGGCCAACCAGCATTCACTACAAAGCCATCCTTCTTCAAGATATTCTTCCATACATGCTCCGCATAGTGCGGGCAAATAGGAGTTATAAGTCTTGTTTGAACATCCATAGACCTCAACAACAAATCACAGTTCATTCCTCCTGCTCCACAAGAAAACCTATATTCATCTCTGGCAGCCTGCAGATCATAAAATCCTGCCTTGAGGGCATCTCTGAACATGAATTCATTATAGTGCTGTTCACTTGATCTAATGGCAATGTTTATTTCATTTGCAAACACACAATCAGCGTAAGTAGTTGGGAGGCCAGCTCGCAAAGAGGACTCTGCAGCCAAAACTTCTTCCATCCAAGCAATTTCCTTGGTAAGCCTCAAAATTGCAGCATTTGCAGTTTCAAAGACAAAATTTGCATCATCCATTCCAACCCCAGCATCTGCAAGAGCAAATCTAGTGGCATCAGAGGAGAATTCCTCTATGGCCTGGCGCATGGTTCGAAAGTTTCCAGTGGATTTGGACATCTTCTCAGAATTCAGCATAAGATGCCCGTTGCATCGAAAACCACGAGGCCACTGATGTTTTGGCAGAAGAGCAGTGTGGTTATAGATGCAAAATGTAAGGTGGTTTTGTATAAGATCCTTGCCAGATACACGGAGATCAAATGGATACCAATAGTCAAACTCCTGCTTCATTTTGTTAAGGAGAGACGAAGGAATGTCTGTTTTGGGGACGGGCCCTCCACCAAAGACATAGTCCCACACTTCATCTGTCATTTGTTCTGGCTTTACCGAAGAAGTATCCGACCCATAAATATCACCACTTTGCAAAATATGAGCTATGGTATAGTATGCCATGTAAAGGGTTGAATCAGAAAGTGATTCAACAAGAAACTGCTCATCCCATGGAATACGGGTGCCAAGTCCGAATGACCGTGAGCATGCCCACTGGTTCAGCCAGCTCAATGTATGCTCAAAACCGTGCCGTGTTTCTTCACTATATAGCTTCATGTTGGTAAAACAGTCCTCTGCTTTTTTCTTCCATTCCACCTCACCGTAAGTAATATACCACTGATCTGTAAGTGCAACGACACACTCATCACCTGATCTTGACATAACTTTCTTCTCAGGCTCACTGTACAGTACTGCCTTGCCGCTCTCCAAAAGTTTGTTCCTTATCAAAGGCTTTGCTTCCTGAACTTTATTCCCACTAAACTCCCCTACCAGCATTGTACCATCAGTTAAGCCTTTCAAATAGGTCAACCTTTTTGCCTCTGCAAACTTATCTTTGTCATTCTGACTCTTAATCTTGAGATCAGTACACACTTTCTCTGCACAGATATCTCCAAACTCTGGAATATTAATGATTGGCATAACCTCAAAAGGCATGACCCACTCATCCTTTACCCCAAACTTTGATCTTAAAGCTGGTTTTGACTTCAAATCTTGCAATGCCATATAGTCATCGGGTGAATCACTGGGCACACTGGTCACAATTCCTGTTCCCTTATCCGTCAAGATAGTAAGCATGGGAAGTGAGTATATGGCTTCATTGAAAGCAAGAGGTGACTTCAAGGGCAAACCAATGAGATCATGACCTGTCAGCTCAAGCAAGCAAGTTGGCTTCTCTGGAACCCTTGATAGTTTCTGATATGCCAGGTTAAGTGCAGCCCTCTGCGTGATAATGAAAACATCAGTCTCATTAATCTCAAAGGCTCCATACTTCCCATCTGGCAGTACCCAACAGTTTGTTTGCCCGTTCATCGTCTCAGGTCTCAAAGTAGCAGCTGCCAAGTACACCTTTCTACCTTCCAAGACCTTCAACTGCGAAGGGAAAGGAGGAACTGCCTCCATTTTGATTAAAACATACTCTTGTGGCTGAACACCTTCACCTGTCGATCTATCATGATCTGCATGAAAGTGAATCCTAGGTTCTTCGGTGTTAAGCATGCTGATTTTTTTTTTTTTTAAACCATGGCTGAACCTGATCGGGTTGCCTACGTACCCCTTCATAAGGGGGATCAAGCCATACGTAGTTCTTTTTAAGTTTTAAAACGCAGCGGAAAAATCGAATCAAACAATTTAATTCATGCATGCTTACAAGATCAAATCTAGAAATCAGCACCTTAAGAACACATAGGATTATGCCGAAATCGTTTAAACAATTATGCTAAAACTTTCATGCATGATTAACTATCAGATCTGAAACTCAAGAACTTTATTCCGATTAATCTCCGAATATCCATTGAATGGATTCTGGAGATATCTCCGTGAGGAGCCCCAAAAGAGGGTAAAACCTCGGGGAATCAGACCTAGATCTTGACACCATAATAAAAGATTAATGTAGGATTAATACCTTTTATGATGGATGAAACTTGTAGATCTGATCCTCGACTTCGCAGCCACGCACACGAATGGCCTCTACGAGAAGTCCACGCGAAGTTCCTGAAAGAGATCCAATCCTGCGGAAGTGCTAGCTTGCGCAGAATTTCTTGAGGCTGAAATTTGATCTTCCAAACGCTATCAACTTTTGATCTGCCTTCTTGGAAGAACTTGGAGGAAAGGTTTAAAGGGATTGAAGAGGACTTAGATCTGATCTAAAGACTCTTATCAGGGACCCCTAACACTAATGGCGCGATGGACTTAGAGGAGGAAGAAATCAGCTAGATTGAATGCAGAATTTTTCCATGCATGAACTAGGGTTCCTCTCTTTTCTTTTCCCTTTTTTCTTCTTCTTTTTCTCTCTTTTTTCCTTGAATTCGACCACCAGATGATGGAAGTCCTTTTAATGTTGCTCTCCTACCTAACTTCATGCCAACCATCCTATATTTGTGGAGGATTTTGTGGGGTTTTGAATTTTGAATTCAAAATTCAAGTTCATGTGCCATTACATGATGAAGCTTGATCTAGTCTAAACCATTCATCATGTTGCCACTTTCCTCTTTCAATTTCGAAATTCCCATGCCCCCAAACAGATTAGAGGGTCACGTGGTGATTTTGTGATGATTAAATTCGAAATTCAACCTTAATTAGAAGTGAGATAAAGATAAGGATGACATATGTCATGAAGAGAGAGAATTTGATCTTATCCAATTCTTTTCATGAATTTATCTCTCCATTTCGATCCATCTAATGATGAAAGAGGTCCCTGATGTTGCCAAGTGTCCCATGGCACCATTAAATAAATTAAATTAATTTTTAATCATATTAAAAATCAATTTATGGCGCCATGCATGGATATGTGACAAGTGGATTTCATGATCCGAACAGTTTCAGATCAAACCCATTTAATTTAATTAAATCCTAACAATTAGAATGATCCAATTACCATGGGTTGAACCTAATCCAATTAGGTCAATCCCTAATTAAGCACAAATTTAATCTAATTTAATTTGGTCAACCTAAGTCTTCTTGATTCAGACCTAATCCAATCAGGTCAAAAACCCTGATTGAGCCCAGAATTGAATCTAATTCAATTTGGCTCATCCTTAGTCTAATTACTCAATCCAATTGAGTTCATTAGCAATCTAATTACTAATTAATCCTCCGATAATTACTTTAATTATTTTATAAGATAATTTGCCAATCGAATTGACCAAATTACCCCTGAATGATTCTTAATCATTCATCAGCCTTCTTGATCAATCAGGAATCTTCTATGCGTGTGACCTCATAGGTTCGAACCTAAGCCGGTAGTATAGGAACGACTTCCTACACTAATCGATGTGACCATCTAGCAATGGTACCCGACGTCCGAATAGGCCGAATATATGCGAAGCAAATATTCTGGAACCCTGAACTATGGTTACTGTATAATTCAATCCCTTTGACTCTTAATGCCAGGATGACTTAGAGCTCACTGTCAACCCTATAATTAGTACATCCATTATGTGATTAACTTTAGATATCCCGTGACTCCTCACTGGGATTACCCTGGCCAAGGTTTTGCTAAATTAATCACAAGACATTATTCCTGTTTCCAGGAGGGGTCAATTCCATCTTGACTCACAACTGACTACGCAAGTACTTGACTGCACCCAGTGACCTTCCGTCACTGAATTAAAAATTCAGGTAGTCCGGTACCAAAGTACAGTGAGTTGCTTGCTAGTCACAGGTTGCGGTCTCAGGTCAGAGGGCCAAACTTATACCCATATCCACTCGGAACATCTCTCGACAGTAGAGTGTTCCGAAATTGGTCACGTTCACTGAAATGTACTCCTACACTTCACCTGTATGGCATACCAGTGTCTCCACACTCCTTGGTTAAGAGGACAACCAACGTATATGTCACACAACGACCTAATCTCGATAATGTTGTCGTCCTAGTAACAACATATTATTTGGTCGCGAACAAGTTTAAGGACTCAAAGATAAATCCTCCTTTATCATAACATAAGTCCTAAGGACTTCATCATATAAGAGTTCATTTGAAGATGAAATGATGAATAATGCCAAATAATACTTTATTAATTTGTCAATTTATTTACAAAATTCAATCATCAATATGCTGACGATTGACATTTAGGATATAATTTCCAACAACTCCCACTTAGCCTAAAGCCAATCGGCACAGTATCTAATACCCATCTTCGACTTGTGTTCGTTGAACTCTTTGATGCCGAGGACTTTGGTAAATGGGTCAGCCAGATTTTCTTTTGTGTCAATCTTCTGAAGATCATATCACCTCGTTCTATAATCTCTCGAACCAGGTGATAGCGTCGCAGAATATGCTTAGTCCGCTGATGTGCTTTAGGTTCCTTTGCCTGAGCTATGGCTCCAGTGTTATCACAAAATATAGGAACTGGACCATCAATGGAAGGTGCCACTCCCAGCTCGGTGATGAACTTGCGCAACCATATGGCTTCCTTGGCTGCATCAGATGCTGCAATGTATTCTGCTTCACATGTAGAATCTGCCACTGTATGCTGCTTGGAACTCTTCCAGCAGATGGCCCCACCCTTAAGAGTGAAGATATATCCCGACACGCTCTTGCTATCATCTTGATCTGACTGAAAACTTGAATCGGTATATCCCTCAAGTTTTAAGTCAGAATCACCGTAGACAAGCCACTGATCTTTAGTATTTCTCAAATACTTAAGGATGGTTTTTACAACCTTCCAGTGGTTGCTACCTGGATCAGACTGGTATCTACTCACTACTCCTAGTGAGTATGCCACGTCTGGTCTAGTACATGTCATGGCATACATTATAGATCCTACTGCCGAAGCATATGGAATTCTATCCATACTCTCTCTTTCTTGAGAGGTTGTCGGACAATCCCTTTTAGAGAGGTTAATTCCATGGCCCATTGGAAGATAGCCTTTCTTGGAATTAATCATACTGAACCTTTTCAGTATAGTATCAATGTATGTGGATTGGGATAATCCAAGCAATCTTCTAGATCTATCTCTATAGATCTTCATCCCTAGGATGTAAGATGCTTCTCCCAAATCCTTCATGGCAAATTGAGATGATAGCCAAACCTTTATTCCTTATAATGCAGGAATGTCATTCTCGATTAAAAGAATGTCATCCACATACAAAACAAGAAATATAATAACTGAACCATTTGCCCATTTATAAATGCAAGGTTCCTCTTCATTCTTAATGAAGCCATATGATTTGATCACCTTATCAAATCGTATGTTCCAACTCCGTGAAGCTTGCTTTAATCCATAAATGAATTTTTGAAGCTTGCACACCTTAGACTCATCTGCAGATATAAAACCTTCAGGTTGCATCATATACACCTCCTCTTCTAAATCTCCATTTAGAAAAGCGGTTTTAACATCCATCTGCCAGATCTCATATCTAAGTGTGCTGCTAACGAAAGCATAATCCGAATGGATTTGAGCATTGCCACAGGAGAAAACGTCTCGTCATAGTCAATACCAAAACGTTGACGATATCCCTTGGCAACCAGACGGGCTTTATAGGTCTCTACTTTTCCGTCTGCGCCCCGTTTTCTTTTGAAAATCCACTTACACCCTATGGGTTTAATCCCTTCGGGTGGGTCAACTAATGTCCATACATCATTGACCTTCATGGATTCCATTTCGGATTGCATGGCTCCAAGCCATGCATCAGAGTCATGCCTCTGCATAGCATCCATATAGGTGATCGGATCCTCATCGTTTTCATCAAGTTCGACAGGATCCCCGTCCTGGACCAAGAAACCGTAGTATCTGTCCGGCTGACGTGGTACTCTACCTGATCGCCTTAATGGTGCATCTAAGATGGGTTCTGGATCTGATCTAATCAAATCCGACTCAACTAGTTCAGTAGATGGTGTCGGATCTTCTACATGTTGAACTTCCCTAAGCTCAACATTAGAGCTTTTAGTTCCTTCACTAAGGAATTCTTTCTCTAAGAAAACAGCTCTATTGCTTACGAATAACTTTTGTTCTTTAGCAAAGTAGAAGTAATATCCTTTAGTTTCTTTAGGATAACCAACAAAGAAATATTTGTCAGACTTGGGTTCAAGTTTGTTTGTCTTCAAACGTTTGACGTACGCTGGACACCCCCAAACCCTAAGGTGAGAGAGCATCGGCTTACGTCCAGTCCACATCTCATGTGGTGTTTTATTTACAGACTTACTTGGAACCTTATTTAGAATGTAGCAGGTTGACTCAAGAGCATATCCCCAAAAGGATATGGGCAGATCAGCAAACTGTTAGATGTATGCCCTAGAAGCCAATTTGGCTGACACATTGTTGATTCTAGGGACATAATTTTGTACTTGACTATTTATTATTGAATAAATAAAAGGCATCTTTTTCATTCATATTATTTATGTGTCTATGAATCGTTCAAGAAATTAATAAGATGATGATACATATTCTCAAGAGTTGAGAATTTGAGCCATGTATCATTGGTGATTAATTTCTAAATGCTCCTGATCAATGGATCATCACGAGGACGGTGATCGATCCGATCAGTGCACAGATCACTCTCCTTCTGGATGGACGAGACTTGAGTCCACAGTGTAGGGACACTGAAGTGATAGTGCAGGTGCTTGTTAGAGAACAAGGGTACTGAGCGTGACCAAGACAAGAAGTCACTTGGATGTCTATCCACTCGTCAGTGACTTACTTGATGTTGCAGTAGTGTGACTGGTCCTTTGACCTGCGGTGCTTCGGCTACTCACAGTGAGGTTATTGTAGTTTGACTGCACACATACATGGTCTCTAGCCATATGGGTCCATGCAGTGTAGATTGGCTGCAGTAGGTTCACTGTAGGAGTAGGGTATGCACCTATAAGGAATCTATCGACCTTGATAGAAAAGGAGTGATCCTATGTGATTTGTTAGACTGAGTTCTAAGACCTTGGCCAGGGCAGTAAAGTGGAAAAAGAGTTTTCCACTATCGAACTCGAGTCGAATAAATCTTGACATATGACAGACGATGGGGTTTGACGAGTTGTCCATGACCTCCGTCCTGTAGGGATCCACGATAGTAGGACTGTATCACATGTTAACTGCACCTAGAGGTTCATCATTCCATTCTGCTACTACATGCTGCTAGGTGTCACTGGTGGATGGTGGGACTCATAGGGATTATCTTGATGATCGATAAACCCTAATGAGTTGAGTTGGAATCGTTCCAACCCATTGAAAGGAGTTTTCAATGATATTGAGATAGAGATCACAATATATCTCACTACCAGTCAGAATAGAACCTATGGGGTCACACACACTAGAAGTATTGACCGATCCGATGGTTGAAATCGTAATTAGGAATCACAAGTAATCAATTTGATTGATAAGAAGTTGAAGAAGGAACAAAGGGAATTAATTAATTGGACTTAAACACAAATCCTACTTCGGGTAGGATTCCTAGAGTCCTAATTGGATTAGGACTGGGAATCCTAGTTGGAGTAGGACTGGGATTCCTACTTGGAATAGGATTCCTACAATCCTAATGAGATTAGGAATTTTGAATTAAAATAGGATTCCTACTTGGAGTAGGATTCCTAGAAATCCTAATTAGATTAGGACTTCGGATTCAAATAGAGTCCTAATTGGATTAGGACTAAAATTAAACAAATCCTAATTGGATTAGGATTCCTTAAGTCTAAATTAATTAATCAACATGACTCCTAATTGGATCAGGATTGAAGAGTTCAATTGAGTCATGGTTCATTCAAGTCCTAATTGGATTAGGACTAGCATAGATTGAACCCAAATTGGCTAATCCTAATTAGATTAGGATGAAACCATGAGAGAGGCACCTAATCCTCTTTGGAAGAGGATTAGGTTAACCAACTAAGAGGGGCATCAGCCCCTCTCCAATTGCTTGGGGCGACAAGAAGAGAGGAGCTAGGGCCGGCGCCCCCTTCTTTCTTTGGAAAGTTATTTAGGGCTCCAACTTTGGAGGAGCCCTTGATAGCTATAAGAAGCACCATGAGGCCGGCGCCCTAAGCATTGGAGCCCTCTTCCTCTTGTGCCGTGGCCACCCTCTTCCTCCCTCTTAGTTGCAGCCGCAAGCAAGGAAGAAACCTCCAAGTGTTGGCGGCCTCCTCCTCTTCCTTTTCTTCATCCAGCGCAAGCAACAGAAAGAAGGCTGTGCAGGGGTTCATCTACTTCCTCTTCTTCATCCTTCTTCTTCCTCCTCTCAAGCACTTTCAAGAGTTGAAAGAAAGAGAAGAGATCAGCCATCAAAGGAGTCTTTGCAAGGGAGCTAGCACCCCGGGAAGACAAGAAAGCTTTGATCGGTTCTCTACTTCGTGTGGATACCCGTAGAGGCCGGACATTTGAACGGCTTCAAGTGAACCCTCTTCCTAAAACCACGAATTCAGATTCGCGGTGATCATCTACCCGCGCAAGGTGAAGATTTGATCTTCCTATTAGTTTTAAAAGTTTTAATTCTTACCTAATTACGAAAGGTCTCGAAACAATGTTCATGCGATGATCGTCGAACCCGTGCATGCCGATTCCGCTGCCATCTGAAAAATTTTTGAAATATCAGCGGCATGGGCGGGTTCCCAACACAAATCCCATCATGGATCGAACCATGTCTAACAGAGTTCGATTTCTCCTTTCTGATACACCGTTATACTGTGGTGTACCAGGAGGAGTCCATTGAGAGAGAATCCCATTTTCTCCTAGATATGTCAAAAACTCACTGGTGAGGTATTCACCTCCTCGATCTGATCGAAGAGTTTTAATACTCTTTCCAGTTTGTTTTTCTACTTCATTACGATATAATTTGAACATTTCAAATAATTCAGATTTATGTCTCATTAAATAGACATAACCATACCTAGAAAGGTTGTCTGTAAACGTAATGAAATATGAATACCCACCTCTAGCATTTGTGCTCATTGGCCCACATACATCAGAATGTACAAGGGTCAATAAGTCACTGGCTCGTTCACCTTTTCCAGTAAAAGGTGATTTGGTCATTTTACCAAGAAGGCATGATTCACAGGTTGTCAATGATTCATAATCATTAACATCGAGGATTCCCTCTTTACTTAACCTGTTCATCCTGTTCTTGTTAATATGTCCTAGCCTATGATGCCAAAGGTAGACATCCATGACATTATCTATTTTAGGGCGCTTATTGGACTTGTACATTATATGAACAGGCTGTGACAAAATGTAAATGCCATTACTCAGAGTTCCATTCATTACAGCAGCACCATTCCAAATGATATTGCAATAATCCTTTTTTATTGATATTTCATAACCATTTTTGGCCAAAAGGCCTACAGAAATGACATTCAATAAAAAACTTGGACAATAGTGATAATCACTAAGGACATTTACATGAGAGCTAAATTCAAGTTTAAGAATTCCTAAAGCTAGAACTGGAACTGATCTTCCATCTCCAACATTCAGAAACCTTTCTCCTTCTTCAAACCTCTCACTGACTTGTAGCCCCTGCAACGAATTGCAAATATTAAAAGGACTACCGGTATCCAATATCCAGGTCGAGTTATCACAAATAGAAAAATTGCAAGGTGTTATCATATAAGTACCTTGATTGGCAACTGATTGCCCACTTTTCTTAAGCCGGTTCGGATCGAGAGATGCAATGTAAAGAGGACAGTTCCTCTTCCAATGTCCTTGCTTCTTGCAGAAGAAGCACTCTGCCTTGCTCTGATCAGCCTTTTTATTCTTTTTAGACTAGGCTGAGCATGGTGCACTTGTTTCTTTTGGATTTTATTTTTCTTTTTTCCTTTCTTAAAGGGGCGACCCTTGGATGAACCTCCCACAAAGTTCACCGTCTTCTTAAGAAGTTGGTGATCATTCTCAAACGTCTGTAGTAACCCCAACAATTGGTGATAATTCACTACAGGTTTCGTCATACGAAAATGAGTGAGAAAAGGATGGTATGATCCAGGCAATGAGTTTAGTATGGCATTCTTCCCCAATTGATCATGAAGGGAAAAACCAAGAGAGCTTAGACGCTCGATCAACTCAATCATGTACAGTACATGATCAGTTACCGAGGTTCCATCTTTCATTCGAGCGCTGAAGATGGCACAACTAGTTTTGTGCCTCTCAACGTCGTCAGGAACACCGAATGATTCATTCAACACTTGAATAATATCTTCCGGCTGCGTATTCTCAAAACGCCTACTAAACTCATCACTCATTGCTGCCAACATGATGCATCGAACAGTGATCCGGTCACTAAGCCACTTCTGATAAGTGTCTCTGGCCGATCTTGATGCATTAGCAGCGGGCTGCTCAGGTGCTGGATCCGTTATCACATGAAGGATCCTTTCATGCTCTAGCATTATTTTCAGTTTCCTATGCCAATGATTAAAATTTGGACCAATCAACTTGTCATTGTCCAACAATGAACGAAGTGACAAATTAGTGGCCATTTCTGCATAAAAAAAAAAATTTGGCTATTAGTATATGAATTGACTAAACACATTAGACTTGGACTTTAGTCTAAAGGTACTCCCACTATTTTATACAAATTGGTAGCCTCTACCTCCAATTCGAAAAATTACTCCTAATTCTTTAGTGGGCACTAGAACCCAATAGATCGCATATAGGCCCGAGTGTGGCTCGGCTAACCCATATGCACCTATTGGTAGGTTCTAAACCAGTTGCTTCACCAAGCAACTTCTAGTGATAATTTTGCCCTAGGTTCTTCGGCAGGCGTGTGGCGCCTCCACCGAATATCCTAGTCAGGTCCAACCATTAAATGATAGGGTTAAGTCTAATCAACTAATAGACGACCAAGCCCGAGCGTGGCTCGGCTCACCTGACCGCCTATTGAAGGTACACTTAACTCATCATATATTGAATGACAATTCCAATGCTTGATAAGTACCAGGCGTGTCGCGCCTCCAATAATTATCAAAGCATTGGACCCATTATCACCCAACTTAATGGGAGGCTATGACCTAGTTATCCCCATAACCATTTTATTTTAAGGACCTAATAATTTTAGAGAATTTCTTAATTAGGATAGATAAGAAGATCCGGTTAGTCTAATTTCTCCCACTGACTTCACCAAATCAGATTAGACTCAAACCGGTTAAGGAGGCACCTAAATCAGTCAAACTGATTTTCCTTATAGGCATGGGCTAACTCGAATCATTAAGTGATCCAATCAAAATGTGATTGACCATGTCGGCCAGGTAAGTGAGATCGGTGGAAGGGATATGCCATTAACTCGGCAAAGACGAATCAGTGCGAGTAGCTCCCAATTAAAAACCACCGGTCAATTTCGATTTAATTACTCAAATGACTCGGGCTACACCTCTGAGCCTAAATCAAGTTCCATCTTGGTCTAATCAAAGACACGGACTTGATCCATCTACAACTATTGTAAATTGACCTAGAATTTCCTTGACCTAATCTAGTTACTACTTAATTAGATTTGATCAATTAATTCTATTTGTCCATGTATGATTCTAACATTAGGGCTAACCCAATCCTAGGAACTTGATTCAAGCTAACCTTAATTCTATTTGTCCATGTATAATTATTTGCCCAAATAATTATGCAATGTCAATTAATTGAGTTACAATTCTATTTCATAACACTTAATTCTCAATTAAGTTTAGACTTATGAAAGTTTTGATCATTGCATATTTCTTTTTAATTACATATTAATTACAATCTTTCAGTTCTTAAAACATATTTTCAGATCTGAGTTTTTGTAATTAATCACATGTAATCAGATTTAATTCATTTTTAAGTCATTATGTTTTATGTTCATGCATCACATATACACAACAACATGAATTAATTCAAACAACATACATCTTATGTATTTATTTTTTTACTTTTATTTTCAGATCTGATTTGTTCATTAAAATCAGAGATCATATAAATCATAAACTTTATTTAGATCTAATCTAAATAATATTATAATTTTAGATTTATTCATGTTACTAATCCTAACACAAACATGCATCATATGCATCCAAAATTTCAGATCTACTTAATCATGCATAATCAGCAATTAAATCAATCATAAAAAATACTTTAGATCTAATCTAATTATGTTAATGATTTCAGATTTAATTACAAGAATTAAAACATAAAAGTTTAAACATGAACCATGGCTCTGATACCACTGAAAGTGAATCCTAGGTTCTTCGGTGTTAAGCATGCTGATTTTTTTTTTTTTTTTAAACCATGGCTGAACCTGATTGGGTTGCCTACGTACCCCTTCATAAGGGGAATCAAGCCATACGTAGTTCTTTTTAAGTTTTAAAATGCAGCGAAAAAATCGAATCAAACAATTTAATTCATGCATGCTTACAAGATCAAATCTAGAAATCAGCACCTTAAGAACACATAGGATTATGCCGGAATCGTTTAAACAATTATGCTAAAACTTTCATGCATGATTAACTATCAGATCTGAAACTTAAGAACTCTATTTCGATTAATCTCCGAATATCCATTGAATGGATTCTGGAGATATCTTCGTGAGGAGCCCCAAAAGAGGGTAAAACCTCGGGGAATCAGACCTAGATCTTGACACCATAATAAAAGATTAATGTAGGATTAATACCTTTTATGATGGATGAAACTTGTAGATCTGATCCTCGACTTCGCAGCCACGCACACGAATGGCCTCTACGAGAAGTCCACGCGAAGTTCCTGAAGAGATCCAATCCTGCGGAAGTGCTAGCTTGCGCAGAATTTCTTGAGGCTGAAATTTGATCTTCCAAACGCTATCAACTTTTAATCCGCCTTCTTGGAAGAACTTGGAGGAAAGGTTTAAAGGGATTGAAGAGGACTTAGATCTGATCTAAAGACTCTTATCAGGGACCCCTAACACTAATGGCGCGATGGACTTAGAGGAGGAAGAAATCAGCTAGATTGAATGCAGAATTTTTCCATGCATGAACTAGGGTTCCTCTCTTTTCTTTTCCCTTTTTTCTTCTTCTTTTTCTCTCTTTTTTCCTTGAATTCGACCACCAGATGATGGAAGTCCTTTTAATGTTGCTCTCCTACCTAACTTCATGCCAACCATCCCATATTTGTGGAGGATTTTGTGGGGTTTTGAATTTTGAATTCAAAATTCAAGTTCATGTGCCATTACATGATGAAGCTTGATCTAATCTAAACCATTCATCATGTTGCCACTTTCCTCTTTCAATTTCGAAATTCCCATGCCCCCAAACAGATTAGAGGGTCACGTGGTGATTTTGTGATGATTAAATTCGAAATTCAACCTTAATTAGAAGTGAGATAAAGATAAGGATGACATATGTCATGAAGAGAGAGAATTTGATCTTATCCAATTCTTTTCATGAATTTATCTCTCCATTTCGATCCATCTAATGATGAAAGAGGTCCCTGATGTTGCCAAGTGTCCCATGGCACCATTAAATAAATTAAATTAATTTTTAATCATATTAAAAATCAATTTATGGCGCCATGCATGGATATGTGACAAGTGGATTTCATGATCCGAACAGTTTCAGATCAAACCTATTTAATTTAATTAAATCCTAACAATTAGAATGATCCAATTACCATGGGTTGAACCTAATCCAATTAGGTCAATCCCTAATTAAGCACAAATTTAATCTAATTTAATTTGGTCAACCTAAGTCCTCTTGATTCAGACCTAATCCAATCAGGTCAAAAATCCTGATTGAGCCCAGAATTGAATCTAATTCAATTTGGCTCATCCTTAGTCGAATTACTCAATCCAATTGAGTTCATTAGCAATCTAATTACTAATTAATCCTCCGATAATTACTTTAATTATTTTATAAGATAATTTGCCAATCGAATTGACCAAATTACCCCTGAATGATTCTTAATCATTCATCAGCCTTATTGATCAATCAGAAATCTTCTATGCGTGTGACCTCATAGGTTCGAACCTAAGCCGGTAGTATAGGAACGACTTCCTACACTAATCGATGTGACCATTTAGCAATGGTATCCGACGTCCGAATAGGCCGAATATATGCGAAGCAAATATTCTGGAACCCTGAACTATGGTTACTGTATAATTCAATCCCTTTGACTCTTAATGTCAGGATGACTTAGAGCTCACTGTCGACCCTATAATTAGTACATCCATTATGTGATTAACTTTAGATATCCCGTGACTCCTCACTGGGATTACCCTGGCCAAGGTTTTGCTAAATTAATCACAAGACATTATTCCTGTTTCCAGGAGGGGTCAATTCCATCTTGACTCACAACTGACTACGCAAGTACTTGACTGCACCCAGTGACCTTCCGTCACTGAATTAGAAATTCAGGTAGTCCGGTACCAAAGTACAGTGAGTTGCTTGCTAGTCACAGGTTGCGGTCTCAGGTCAGAGGGCCAAACTTATACCCATATCCACTCGGAACATCTCTCGACAGTAGAGTGTTCCGAAATTGGTCACGTTCACTGAAATGTACTCCTACACTTCACCTGTATGGCATACCAGTGTCTCCACACTCCTTGGTTAAGAGGACAACCAACGTATATGTCACACAACGACCTAATCTCGATAATGTTGTCGTCCTAGTAACAACATATTATTTGGTCGCGAACAAGTTTAAGGACTCAAAGATAAATCCTCCTTTATCATAACATAAGTCCTAAGGACTTCATCATATAAGAGTTCATTTGAAGATGAAATGATGAATAATGCCAAATAATACTTTATTAATTTGTCAATTTATTTACAAAATTCAATCATCAATATGCTGACGATTGACATTTAGGATATAATTTCCAACACTGCACATGGCTGGCCGTCCAACGGAGAGTAAATCGTGTACCTCAGATCTTTCACAATCTTCCCCATGCCCTTCAACTTCCTCATTTGCCACCTAACAAATGAATCATAGAAAGGATTCATGTCTGTTGTTATAAAAGAACGCCTCCAGTCGCAGCCCAACCCAAAAGCCTTGAGATCCTCTTTTGCCAGAGGTGGAAAATAAGTCAGCCAGTGATATGGATCTTGGAATTCTGCAATCTCACTGTCCGACAGACCAAAGCTTCTCATAATCTCCCACTGTGACTTATCTCCACCAGATTTGGCAGCAGCCTTGGACCTCTTGCTCTTGAATTTATCAGGGGCAACCGCATTGCCATCTTCGGCTTTGCTCTCATCAACAGATTCAGTAGTAGAATCCTCCTCTGTGCAAGGAAAAACAGGTGGATTTCCGAACTGCTGAACCTCTCGTGCAAGCTTATCTGCCGAGGCCTTGATAGGCATCCCGGTGCAATGGAAAGCAAAGGGCAGGAGCACATTACAACCACGCAGACGGTGGTATGCAGCAGCAAACTCAAGCTTGGAAACTGTGAAGGCATGGCCCAGATCAGGGCCGGCCCGAGCCTTAGGCGACTGAGGCGGTCGCCTAAGGCCCCGGGAGGCTGACCAAAAGGAAGCAAAGGCCCCATATAAACGGGATCAGGAGCTGGCTACGAATCTTCCCCCCTCCATCGGTGGAGAGTTTACTGGCCTGCAGAGGGGCAATTTGGAAGTTGGGGACAGTAGTTTTGTTTTGGGTGGGGGGGGGGGGGGCGAGAGAGAGAGAGAGAGAGAGAGAGAGAGGAGGGATTTGGTTGGCTTGATAGACGCCTGAAGCCACTCTTACCTTTCATCCCTTCTCTTTTTTGGTTTTGGTCTTGGTTTTCCTTCCCTCACATTACTCCTGATCCAGCTGGGCCATCCGGAAGAAAGATAGGGGGATTGGAGATGGACGTCTTGGAGGGTGGAGATTCTTTTAGTTTTCTCCTCTCGGTTTCTTCTCCCCTCTTGGGTGGTAGAGAGAGAAAAGGAGGGAGGGGGTTGAATGGCTGCTGTGCCGTGATGTTGCAGTTGCTGCTTGGGTACTCACTTGAAGGGGAGATGGTGGGATGGGACTTTTATTAATTTGATGGAGTGAATTTTCCATAATAACCCTACTTTCTCTTATTGAGAGGTTTCTTTATGGACAAATTCTTTTCTTTACCTTGACCATGAAGTGCCATGAGATGACCTTTTCCTATCCGGCTCTTGCTTGACATGGTAAACAGTATTGCCAAGTATTATCTCAGTTATTTAATCAGTTTCATGGCCCTTCATTTAGAATAATTACTTTTATGTGTTTCCATTCAAGAATTATATTAAATTGAAAAGGCTTCTTGTCTATCTTTGTTAGATTCATGGTTGAAATAGTGTACTTGATAGCTATCTATTTTCATATATTTTTTTAAGTATTTTATATTTATTAAAAAAATTATTATTAAAAAAAATTATTATTAAAAAAAAGGCCTCATTCATTGGATTCGCCTTAGGCCCCAGAATATATTGAGCCGCCCCTGGCCCAGATGAAGCATGCCATTCATGTAGGGGTAAGGAAAGTTGCCAAAGAACTTCTCGCCAGGCTCAGGAGGGTTGCTGCCAGGATTGGCCTCGAAGACCTTTTGCTCTTCCCATCGCTTTTGGACCTCTGATTGTATCCTAAGCAGCTGGTCTCTCCTAGCAAAGCTCCTACCTCCCTCGGCGTTCGACGCCATTTCCCTGTTACACAATTGCAAGAATTCATAATAGTAACTTTTGAGATTACTTTCTCATAATTCAATTCAATAATTGATACTCATTGGGTAGCAAAAATCAAGAGACTTTTTTTTAAAAAAAAATAACAAAAGATGATCAGTCAAGACACAAACAAGAAGGAACACAAAAAAAAAAACTAAAAATCGTTTTTTTGTGTTTTCGTTCAGCTCGTCCACTCTAAGTTTCTATTATTTTGCGTTATAACTGATGGCAAGAGGGGGAACATCATGTCGTCAAGAAAAAGTAGAACAACTTTGTTTTCTAGAGCGACACATTATAAAATCATTAGCAATAACGCATAAAGAGAACACTCCAGCTTTGCCTACCGCCACCAGATTTCCAGCCAACCATCATAATACTAAAATACGAGCAAAAAATCCATCTTTTGTTGTCCCGAACCTTATAAAAGCTACTGACAATATATAAGAAAATTCAACGAAAGGAAAACATCACGAGGAAACTAAAAGATTGCAAAAAGATGATAACCGCATGACAAATAGAATAAGAACCAGTCACAGTGGATGATACAAAAGGAATTGCTTCCCTTCCTCTCCGATTCTAATGAGAGGGCAAAAAAATCAAAAGAACAGACTTCTGCAAACCTACTTTGGATTGAGAAAACCAATAAAAGTCTAATTTTTACCTACAGAAACCAAGGGAACAAATATGGAGTGCAACCAAACAAAGAGATTGGATGAATTTTTAACACCTAAAAGTAAAGACACCGGGATTGACTCCTAACCTGGAGAGAACCGGCACTGGAACCCTGGATCGAAGAAGGGCGGGTCTTTGGAGGAGCCGCTTGAAGAGATGAGACGAAGCCAGGGGAGACCCAAACGAGACCTAGGGTTCCAAAGGATTGCGACCGGAGAGAGACTTGGCGCCCACGGTTCCGCAGCAGTATGACCGCCTCGGTCTGAGTGAAGGATCTTGAAAAGATGGGACAATCTTAGCCCTCCATCAGGTGAACCACCATAATCCACCGTGACCATGCTTTGGGCTTGGTTTGGGTTTTGGATCTCGTGAAAGTCTGATTTGGATTGGAATTGGGTCAACCTTTTGGACCTCGACTTTAAACGCGTCGAGTATGGATTGGCAATTTGATCGATTTAATGCCAAATTGGCATCATTATTCTGGTCAGGTTGATAAATCTTTTTAAGGTTGCCACTCTATTATTTTGAGGCTTTTGTCATTAGACACTAAATTTTATTGATTGAGCCCACTTTTACCTTTGAAATGTTATTCGACAATTCTCCATGTATCTCACCAATATCCCTTGGCTTTATGCACAAAACTAGCATTACTCGGGTTGTTCCAAGTAGAGGCGTGCATGAGTAGAGTTGTATCAGTTTGAAGAGATACCTGAAACTAAAGCAACCTGAATCAATTTTCTAAAACTAAACTAAACCGACCATCCGGCAAAAATTGTTTGAAACGAATCCAAAAAATTTAGTTTCGTCCGGTCCGATTTATTAGATTGATGTTCAATAGATTGGGTTAACCATACCAAACTAAGTCTAAACATAAAAAATCTATTTTATATATAAAAATATAAAAAAAATAAAAAATGATATATATATATATATAGCCAATTTGGTTTAAATTATTTTTTTTAAAAAAACTCAAACTGAAACTAACACCAAACCAAATATGTAAAATAAAAAAATAACATAAATTGAACCGAAGAAACTGGTTAGTGCTGGTTTTGGTGTTTGGCCAGTTTTTTAAACCCCTAGTTCCAAATATTGAATCTATACTCGTCATGAATCATGATGGATGGAGCAACGACCGCCCAATTGACCTTGCTAGTTTATTATAGTATTTTACTGCTTCGTCTAGGAGGTCAATTTTTTTTGGGTAAAAAGGTTAAAATACTTTTAATATGAATGCAGTTAGAAGATTAAAATACTCTTAATAGTAATTCAAATAGAGCACATAATAAAGATCATAATTGACTTCTGAAAAAGAAAGAAAGATCACAATGAGAATTTGTTCCAAAGTTAGACTAGTTGTACCAATGGATGAGTACATCTTTTAGTGGCGGCTGTTCCTTCTGTAATTTAGGTAATTTCTTTGAACTTCGAGTTTAAAAATGCCTAGACTTTTGATCATTTTCATGCATAATTTTTTTTTTCTTTAATGCTATTATTGTATTGCATCATCATACCTCAGCTATGGTTGTGATAATATCAATACATTATATTACGACATAATACCATATAAAAAATGATACCATTATAGTATTATTATACTAATAATATCATTGCATTGTTGATACTGATATTAGATCATTTTATTCGATTGTGGCCCTATAATATTATAGTGTTTTAAAGATTGTGGTGACATAATAATAGTACCAATATTATATTATATTGCTACCCTTATTGTTATACTGACATAACATGTCATAAGTTGTATAATACTATGATATTATTAATATAAATCTATTGATATTATTAATATCATATTTTTCATTATAGACTATACAATATTATAGCATTATAATGTTATATAATAACGTAATGTTGTATGTACATTGGCAATCTTGGTTTCAGCGTAAGCTATATGCGATGGGTGCAATTCACTTGAAATCAAATTAGCACCTAAAGTTGCAACTTGGTTGCTTGCCACTTCAAACTCGTAGGTGCTTACATAAAACTTGCTAGCTAAACTAATGTAGCTTGGATTACTTATTCTGTTTAGATTTTATTGCAACTCATAGGATACCTAGAAATTCCAATTTCGTACATAGCACGAAATCGACTACTGCAATGCATAAATCTTATGAAAGAGTTCTCACAAGATTGGTGCATTAAAATAGTAGATTTCGTGCTATTTGCAATATAGTTGTTTGCAACATTTCGGTAAAAGTATATAAGAGCTTTTACAAAGTTTGTATATGAAAATAGTTGGATTCTTGGTGGATTAGTCTAATTCACTTTTCTTATAAAAATAAAAAAGATATCGGTAAAAGTGTTTTGCTTAGTCTAGTTTATTTTCCTCCTTGGATGTTAGAAAATCAAAATAGAAAATGGATGCAGTACCAAACAGTTTCTTAGTTAAGACTTAAAATCATGGAAAGTCTTCAAACTAAAAATAAAAAATAAAAAAACCATGGCAAAAAGGGTTGTGAAATCCATTAGCTATCGCTAAACCTAAATCTCGTTTGCTTTCTTTTAGATCCTTTTTGATGGGGAAAAATAAATCGCCCTGAAGCACGTGAGCAGATCGCCAGCACGTGATAAAAGGCGCCCGACCTGGAGGCGCCCGACCTGAAGATGTCCAGCTCCAGAGGCGCCCAACCTGAGGGCACCCGACCTAGAAGCGTCCGACCCGAGGGCGTCCGACCTGGAGGCATCCGACTTCAGGATGCCCAACTGAAAGTCCGACCTCAGGGCTCTCGATCCAGCGCCCGGCCAGACGCTCGACTCCAAGACCCCCGACCTGGGCACCCGACCTGAGCACCCTCGACCTCGGAAGTCCGACCTCGCTACCCATCTGTTGCGGTCACATCCTTCTGCATCTCGACCAGGGACCATGCCCTGCTCCGGCTCACTCAACAATCAATGCGCATAGCCTCTGCTGATCTCCGGCTCACTCAACAATCAATGCACATGGCCTCTGCTGATCTCCGGCTCACTCAACAATCAATGTGCATGCTATCTACGGATCTCAAATCCTCCACGGCAAACAGCTGACCCGCTCGGCTACGTTCGATCAGCCACGACGACTCACTGGCTCCGGCCTGATCTTCTACGGCAATGCATTAATTCACACGATCATGCATTAATTTATACGACATGCTCAATCATGACGGTAACCTGTTCGCCTCGTCACATCACAGGTAATCTTGTATCCTCCTATAAAAGAGGAACCCCTCCATCGAGGAGGGGTTGGACTCTAAAACTCCTAAGATATATTTCCTCTCGTCTCATACATTTGCCCCCTCTGACTTAGGCATCGGAGGGCCGGCGCCGGAAACCCCGACCACTAGCTTTTTGCAGGTCCTCCGGAGGACGCCGCCCGCCGATGGACCGCCACCCGCCATCTCACGCCAGAGCTCCTCCTTCTCAGCCGATGGCCGCCCCCGAGTCCCATTTCCAGCAACACTTTTAATAATCACTTCTTCCGGCCAGCGCTTCGTTTAATTTTTCTTTGCAATAGCTTTTCCCCATAGCTTTCTTTCTTGCTTTATTTTCTTGTTTCCGCATCTCGTATCTCAGTGCTTGTGTGAAATATCGCTTTATAATCTGTGTAAAGGTTTGGCTGCAAACACACGAGCCTTTGTCTTATCACCTTTTGTTGGTGTTTTAAAATTTGCAGAAGTGGAAAATAAAAGAAAAGAAGAGAAAAATTATTTTATTTCTTTATTCCATCATATTCAGTACATCTCAGAGGTTATATATACTTATGTATAGACTCCATATAAAAAAAATAATATAGGTTGATATAGGATCACACTGACAATAAAAAATATTACTGACTGTACAAGTTGTTATATGATCCCTAAAATCATTATAACAAAAGCATGCTAATAAAGAAAAATAATATAGGTTGATACAAAATCACGCTAATAAAGAAAAATATCATGGGCGATGTAGGTTGTTACATGATCTCTAAAATTATTCGAACATCCTCCCTCAAACTCAAGATGGTAATATAGGTGCCAACTCGAGTTTGGAAACTGGATCACGAATATATATAAAAACTAATGTACTAGATAAAGAGTTGGAATAGTAACTCAGAAGCTAACGTGATAGACTAGAAACTGACATAGCAGCTCAAAGATTGACATAGTGGTAGGTCAAAAATTGACGTGGCAGCATAGAGCCTGATGCGGCAGAACACGAGCTATTATAGCATCTCAGAAGCTAATGTAGTAGATTAGGAGTTGACATAACAACTCAGAAGCCGATATGGTAGACTGATGTGTCTGACTAATGTGATATACTGACATGTCTATCAATATAACTGATTGACTTATCTGATGATGCGCTAGCGAAAAGACATATACAAAATTACAGTTGCAGTGAAAACAGAGCTCAAAGAGAAAGCAACTGAAGGTTGATGATTGTTGGAGATAGAGGCACTATGGAAGGGAGCAAGGGACCTCGAACTGGATGGTGAAGGAGATGGAGGCACGGATTCGACGGATTGTGGAGAGCTTTTTCAGGACACGGTGGACCGAGTAGTCAGGGGGTAGGAGCTCAGAGGACATACCGGCGCCTTTGGTCGGGGTGTCGGAGGAGGAGACTGCAGCGCTGATCAAGCCGATTATGGAGAGGGAGGTTAGGGAGGCGGTCTGGGCCCTTGAGGGGGATAAGGCCCCGGGGCCTGATGGTTTTCCACCATTATTTTTTCAAAGGTATTGGATGATAGTTGGACATGATGTGACGGCCGCCATACATCATTTTTTTGTACATCTGCGATGTCTACTGAGTGGCAGCAGACCTTTATCACATTGATACCGAAACGACAGGACGCCACGGAGCTGGGCCATTTTCGCCCGATTAGTCTGTGTACGACCTTGTACAAGGCGACAACGAAGATTCTTGCCGTTAGGTTGAGGGATATTCTGTTGGGAATTGTGTCCCAAAGCCAATTTATTAGTTGTAAGAAATTGAATTATGTATATGTTTTATTAAAATGAATAAAAATTTATTCTGGCAATTTTCTATTCATCACAAGTGTTGCATCTTCAAATTGAACTCCTGTGCATTGTGATGAAGTCCTTAGGACTAATTTAGTGGATAAAAGAGGTTTTATCATTTAGTCCTTAAACCAGTTCGCGACCAAATGACGAGCTGTCAATTGGACGATAGCTATGTCAAGTATAGGTCGTTGTGTGCCATTTAGTTGGTTGTCCTCTTAAACCAAGGAGTGTGGAGATACTGTATGGCATACAGGTGAGATGTAGGAGTACATCGTCACTGAATAGTGACTCACCTGCGTAGCACTCCACTGTCGGGAGTTAGCTCGTAAAACGTATGGGCATAAGTACCCCTTAGACCTGAGACTGTCACGGTGACTTGCAAGCAACTCACTGTACTTAGGCACTGGATGACCTGAATTTCTAATTCAGGGATCGGAAGGATGCTGGGTGCAGTCAAGTACTCGCGAAGTCTGTGTATGAGTCAAGATGGGATTGACCGCTTCAGATTTTAGGAGTTGATGTCTCACTGTATTTCAATTCAGTAAAACCTTGGCCAGGATAAACCAAGTGATAAGTCACTTGATTTGATTAATTGAAATACACTATGAATGACCGGACCCAGAGTTTGATAGTCCACTCTGAGGTCATCTTGAGCATCGAAGGTCATAGGGATGAATTATGCAACAACCATACATCTAGGTTCTTGAATGTTGCTTTGCATATTTGATCTATCCGGACGTCGGGTATCATTGCTAGATGGTCACCTCGATTAGTGCATGGAGTAGTCCATGTACTACCGGCTTAGTGTTCGAACCTATCGGAGTCACGCACATTAGTCAAGCTAAGTAGGAAGGTCTTGACCCAATTTAATTAAGAATTAAATTATGGGTCATTTGGAATTTGGCTCTGTCTATGTTCAGCTAGCACTGAACATGAGGTACATGCTAAATTTCATGGATGAACAACTAATTAAGTCTGTATTTCGGGTCAATCAAGTTTTAATTAATATAATTGAACTTGATCAGGACTCAATTGTTGAGATTGGATTTGATTGGGTCTAAATTAGTATAATTGGGCTCGATCATGATTTAATTGGGATTTAATTTCATATTTGTTCTGATCTAAGTCGGACTTGGATCGAGCCGAAACTAGACCCAATTGAATCTCCTATGAGTCAGACTCATGTGGAATTTTTTCGGGTCAAAAATTCATTCAAATGGGCTGCAAATTTGGTTTAGAACCAAATAGACTAACTTATGATCAAATGGGCTAACCCATTTGTATCACAAGTTGACTTTTCCCATTTAGAGTGGTTGCTGACCGTGAATAAATCCCATGGACCCGTGGACCACTCCCTTCACATGGACCCTTAGCATTTTTTTTGTGAGCCGCGACTCACCTGGGACGCATGAAACAGAGCTTCTCTGTTTCACGCGTCCGCAACCCTTCCGACCGGCGATTGCGCGGCCAACCGGCCTCCGGCCAGACGGCCGACTGGACCGGAATGTGCGGTTTTGAACCGCCAACATTCCAGTCCAGTTTGATTTTTGAAATCCGGCAATAATTGACATTAATCACTGTTTTATTCCACGGTTGTTTTTGAAACAATCGTTATCAAATTCATTCATATTTGATAATGAATGAATTCAATAACGCTAGACCATTACGCCTCTTAACTCCTCTCAGCGTTGGCCTATTTGTAGGCCACCGTTTCCTCTCGAAGAGAGAGAGAGAAAAAATTTTCTTGGGAAGAAAACGTGAGACAGAGAGATAGGTTGATTCTGTGAAGAAGAAGAAGAGTGAGGAAGGAGTTTCTCTCTCTTTCTGGTGGTTTGGAGTTCGGCCCAGGTCCGGCGTCCTCTCCTCCCTTCCATTCCTCTGTGATCAGGATCAAGAGACGGGTGTCTGTTCGGCCTAGGCGTGCTGTGAACAAATGGGAGAAAGAAACCGAAGAAAGAAAGAAAGAGAAGAAAGAAAGAAATAGGAAGGTCCTTTTTCTAGTTTTCCTTTCTTCCAAGGGTCCTTTTGCAAGAAATGGTTGAGTCGACCCAAGGCAAAGTTGGGTCGACCCAAGGACAGGTTGAGCCGACCCAAACACGGGCTGAACATAACGGCTAGTTGTGCAGAAATGCTTTTTGGACTCCCAACGGCTATAAACGGCTAGTTTCTTCAATCCAACGGTCAGAAAGGACTATTTGGATGTTGGAGAAGTATTTAAGAGGGAGTATTCATCAGAGGAAGCAAGCTTTTGGGAAAATACATTAAGTGCATTCAAGAGAGAACCCTAGCAAGGCAAGCTTCATCCAAGTGCTTCATTCAAGAATCAAAGAAAGGGATTGAGCAGATTCAAAGAGGCATCAAGAGCTCCATCCTCCCTTGAAGAGTGAAGCATCCTTGACAAAGAAGAGCAAAGCCACTTCAAAGCGATAAATACTTTCTAACTCTTCTTTGTAGTTTATATTGTTTCATATGCTCATTTAGGAGTTTGAATCTTTTCTTTTCATTTGTTAAACACTTTGTAAAGGTTCGTTGGTAAGCCCGCAAAACCAACAAAGGTTTTTGGTGAACCCGGAAAACCAAAGTGCAAAGGTTCGTTGGTGAGCCCGCAAAACCAACAAAGGTTTTTGGTGAACCCGGAAAACCAAAGTGTAAAGGTTCGTTGGTGAGCCCGCAAAACCAACAAAGGTTTTTGGTGAACCCGGAAAACCAAAGTGTATAGGTTCATTGGTGAGCCCGTAAAACCAACAAAGGTTTTTGGATTGTGAGCCCGGAAAACAATCCAACTGTAATCCGCGAGATTATAGTGAATTTCCAAGGGGTCGCTTGGGGAGTGGACGTAGGTGCTAAGGAGAGCACCGAACCACTATATATTGTTGTGTTTGTGTTGTGCATGTGCTTACATTTATTCTTGCATTATCTTCCATCTTTGTTCTAGTTTAACTCATTCAAATAATTTAAGAAAGCATCCACCGCACTTAATTAAGAAAACTTTTAAAACACCAAAATTTAAAAGAAACCAATTCACCCCCCCTCTTGGCTTGTCACCTTGGGCAACCAGTGGTATCAGAGCAAGGTGCTCTAATAGTACTCATTGATCTCACAATCAAGAGTTAAAGATCATGACAACCCAAGTGGGATGTTCTATGAGTGAGGGACAATTAATTGATAGACCTCCACTATTTGATGGTATAAACTACACATATTGGAAAGCACGCATGCGCATTTTCATTCAAGCACATGACTACAATTTATGGAGTATCATAGTCAATGGGCTACACACAAACACTAATCATGATAAAGAAAGGGCTCAGCAAAATGCAAAAGCCATGAATATTCTATTTTGTGCATTAGATGATAGTGAATTTAATTACATATCTTCTTGCATAACTGCTAAAGACATATGGAATATGCTTGAGGTTAAATATGAAAGCACTAACATTTTTAGCAAATCAAAAATTAGCTTTGAAGAAGATGAGAGGCAAGCAGATATTGAAAACCTATGCCTTGTGGCACACAAGAACGAGGTATGTGTTGAAACACAAAGTGTCTCCTCTTCTGAATATGAAGTATATGATAAAACTGAAGATGATTTTACACTTAATGAGTTACATGATGCATTTCTTGATCTAATGAAAGAACATAAGAAACTCATTTGTAAAAATAAGAACCTGAAGAATGAAAAGAAAATCTTAGTAAATGAAAAAATGAAACTGTCTAATCATTATGAAACACTAATTAAGAAACATACTAATGAAACTAAAATCTTAATTGAGAAAAATAAAGAACTAAATCAGAAAAACCAACTTCTCACTGAAAGCTATGATAAACTTAAGAAAAATAATAAATTGCTTTCAGAAGACAATGAAAGGTTAACTAAAGAAGTTAACAAATTTAAGCCTATAGTTGAAAAATTTACTATTAGCTCTGAAAAGCTGAACTTAATGATAAATAATCAAAGAGCTGAATTTGAAAAGGATGGATTAGGATATCAATCTTGGTACACACAAAAATCCCTTAATGACATGTGTGTTAAATCCTCTACTATCTGTCCTAAAACAGATTCTAATTTATCTGATGAACCTAATAGGCAAAAACAGAAAATTGTAAGTTTATCTACTACTCATGTTAAATCTATGTTTGTTAAATTTAACAAGATGATGCAGAAATTCACTCCTTGTAATCCTAAAATTTGCAAGTCTATGGACAAAATAGCTATTAAGAAAATATGGGTTCCAAAAGGAACAATAATAGCTAATCTACAAGGACCCAAAAGAGCTTGGGTTCCTAAGTTGAAAATCTGAATATTTTCTGTAAGTGTATCTAGCACTCAAGGCTCCAACCAAAAGATGTTAATTTAGACATTGGGTGCTCTAGACATATATTAAAGAATGAAACTTAAAATATACTTAAGAAAAGTAATTGAAATAAAATTAGTAATCCTTGCATATCATCATTCTCTTTGTCTTAGTATCCAATTAAAACATAAATTGCAGGTATTAATCATTTCTGTGATATAAGTGATACTTTTGGCATGAAAAGAAAATATATCCAAATCACTCCATCTTTCTATATTATGCTTCAGTTATTGATGGATAACTTGCTTAATCAATACTCTTAGAATAACTCTTTAAATTCTCTATATGCTTGATTGAGAGGTCTTATCCATGACATTATCTTCTATTGATCACAAACATAAGAATGTCTACTTGGTATAATTTTTTTTTAAATATATGCATTAAGAATACCAAGATTAAAGAGTCTAGTTTTGGCATATAAAATCAACTCATACTAGTATGGACTTGATCTCAAAAGACCTTGTCATTGGTTCACTTAGATTATTCTTTGCAAGGTCAAAGTTTGCTATGTATGTCATCTAGAAAAACAAACTAGAATCATTTCTAAATCTGAAAATATTGTTTTCACCTTTTAGCCTTTGAAAACTCTTCATAAGAACTTATTTGGATCTCTAGGATTGTGAACCTAGGAGATAAGCTCTCTAATTTTGTAATTATGGATGATTTCTCAAAGCTAATGTTGGTTTTATTCTTGGCACTTAAATTGAAATATTTTCTGCTTTGGCACAAACTTACAAAAGGTTTCAAATGAAAAAAGTTTGCAAACTGTGAAAATTCATGGCACAGCCTTGAAAACCAATTTGTTGATAAAATGGTATTGAATACAATTGTGCTTGCACCAAGAACACTATTGCATATAGGGGTTATAAAAATATATATATAAAAAAAAATATAGAACCTTTGTTGTGTAAGGACAATGCTTTGTGATAGCAGTTGATTAATACTATCATCACAGCTTGTCATATTATAAGGTTTATATTAAATCTATTTTTAAAGAAAACCCCATGTGAACTCATGAAAAACAGAGAATCAAATGTTGCATACCTTCATGTTTTTCAGTTATACATATTATGTTCTCAAGAATGAAATATATGCCAAATCTGATAAAACAAGTATTTCTTTGGATATTACTCTTTGAACAATGCATATAGAATATTCAATGAAAAGATACTAGTTGTAGAAAGATCAATTTATATTATTCTTATTAAAACTAGATCTTTTATTGAGAATATAGTTTATCACTTTGATTCTATGTAACAATCTGAATTTTGATAGAAACAATTGTTTAAGATAATTTAATTAAAACTCAACTTGTATATCTTATTGATAATTATCTTAAGCAAATAGAATCTAAGCTAAATTAATTCTGAAAATAAAAAAAAAATTGATTTGACCTTGATGAATCCTTCTATTACCTCACATGCTTGTCCTTGAACCATTTTACTTAATGAAGTTATCTCTTTAGTTCAAGTGACTTGTGCTTGCTTATATTTAGACAATCTCTTGAGTGAAGTGACTTAATATTCAATTATTGTCATATCTTATGTTGAGTCATCTAGTTAAGAAATATGTTGTATGAATGTTTTTGTATCCTAGAGAACCTAATGAATTGCCTTCAAGAAAAGAAAAAGATTTTGCTAATGATACAGGATTTGTGAGCAAGAAATTTCAACTTGAAGGACACCTCGATGAAAGATACAATAAACATTCTCTTGGAAACAAAAAAAAAGAGGAAGATTTTCTTCAGCCAAGGGTGTAAAGAATCTAAAAGGTATTTGGCTTGAAGAATGCTAAATGCACTGGTAATCTAAACTCTTCTCTTGTGAGTTAGTTGAGCAAAATCAATAGTCTGAAATTATATGGTAGCATGATTAAACCCTTAATTGCTGATCATCTTGATATCATGCTTCATTCTCATGCTAATGATGATTGTTTCATGGTGTGATTAAATTGAAGTTTACTTTTTCCTATATAATGCATAACCATGAAATACACAAGTTTATGCCTCAAATCTCTAATTCAAAATAACTTGTGATAAGCTATGAATCATTGGGCATAATGAAAATGCTGTTTGCATGATATACATGCATATGCAGCATATAAGATTATTTCTTTATTCTGCTCTTTCATGTAAATTACTTGAGAATAACAAAAAGAGAGAGAGATAAAGAAAAGAGAATGGATATTATTCAAGAGAAGTAAAATCTAAGTAAAGACAAATACTTCAATCTTAAGAAAAAGCAAAACAAGCATAATACATTCGGCACAATTGTGAGACTAATATGAACATTCCTTTGGAAGAGATAAAATCCGTAATTAATTACAGAAAAAGTTTGAAGTGAACATTTTAAACCTTCTATATTGCTCATCATAGGGATGGTGTCAATGGGGAGGCTAGTGGTAGTACCCGACACTATTTGACCCAACTATTCGGTGTAGGGCATATTAGGGACGGCACAAGAGGGAGGCTAGTGGTAGTACCTCGTGCCCCTTCCAACTCCACCGGATAGGGAGCAAATAGAGTATAGAGCATAGAAAAGTAATACCAAAAGAAATGAAGATTAGAATGTTCACTAAATGGTTAAAGGAAGAAATTCAAAAATAAGGAAATGAATGACAAGATAAATGAAAGTATATAAAAAGCTTGTGAAAAGCCAAATGAAGTTTCGATCACTTGAAAACACACCTTAAGGATAAAATCAGTGTAGAATTATATATAAATAGGGAGAGTTTATTTGAAAAGAATAAATTTTGATCTTTGACATGCTTGCTCTTAATGTTTTAATACATGATGTTATGACTTAATGCATATTATGTTTTGCATGTGACATGATATTTTGAATTATGTGTCTTCAATATTCAAACAACAAAGATCTTTCCTAAATATAACTGGTAATGCTTCAGGCCTATAAAATTTGATTGAAACATGGTATTACCAACAACAACATCATTCTGTTTTAATGAATATATTTTGAAAAATAAAAGAAAAGCATAATTTGAATTTGCAAATTAGGCAAAATGAATTGATTCTGATTTATCTTTTATCTTGCCTAACATTAGAACATCATGTCCTCCAATTTGTACCAAAATTCAATATGAATTACAAAGATTCTGGATGTGCTCTAATGTTCTTGAAATATGTATTTTCAATCGTAATGATTTAAGATGAGCTACAATGAGAAGATACATATCTCAAATTACAACTTTGAAAGCCTCCTTGAGAATCTTTATGAAATTCAGAATCTGATTTTATATAAAAGCTTAAACTCAATATGAATTTCTAGATAAAATTACAGCTTAAGAAAAATAGAATAATTCTGATGCCTTGATTGCTTGCCTCGATACGCATCTGAAACATATCATTTCTTATCTTCAAAGTGTACTAATATTGGTCTGAATGATGTGTCTTTTGATGATCTTGATTGCAAACAAATATTTTTAATATATGATTTTATTTTGATATTGAAAAGATTTATTGTGCTTCATATATACATTGCTGAAAAACCTTGATTAAGAAATTGAGTTCTATAAATACATATACTTCAATGATCATCTATATATTTTTTTCTCTCCTACATTGTTAAAGACTTTCATCAAAATATATATGTATATATATTATTAAAAGAGTGAATGATCTCAAGTCTAAAAATATTTCAGCTCACTCAAATGATTCTTAAAAGAAAGAAAATGTAAATGCTTTTGAAAGAATTTGAGCTTCAAATGAATCATTTTCTGATTAATATTTCAGTATATTTTTTCAAAGATTAAGAGGAAGCATAACTTGTTCTTAAAAGATTAAAAAGAGTGATTGCTATAAATTTTGAATAATTCTAGATCACTCTACATTCTTGATATCATAAAGGTTCAGTTTTATTCACGTTTATCATTAAAATCTGAAATTCAACTAAAGATAAGAGAAAGAATACTAAATGTAAAGTGGTATTAAACTTTGTGCTTCATTGAATATCTTTTGAAAGTTGAATTTTTATCTGTACTTAATTGGTAAATCACTTGTTTTGAAAACTAAGTGAAAAGGATTCCATTTGTCTTAGTATTGGAAATTTACTTTGGAATCTACTAATGAGCTCTTATTGGCTTGCACTTTAGTGTTTCAATCATGAGCCAATTCATTTTAATTGATTTTGATGCTATGATCTTTAAAGGAGTAAAAGAAAGTCTTTAAGAGAGGTTTAAAAGAACTTTCAAAGCCCTGAATTTTATATATCCTACATTGCATAAATTCATGTCTTGGTATCTATGCTCCAATACTTTTATATCATGAAAGAACTTTGAAGTCATTAAGAATTAAGGATTCAACATAATCTTATATTTTTTGAGTATATAAGTTTTGATCTTTATCTGCTCTTATACTATACTCTAAAAATTAATTAGATTGCTCTCATGTTGCTATATACTTAATATATTAAAAAAAAAAAGGAGGATATTGGATTTTCATTCGTGCTTTCTTTGAATATTATTCTTGATACTCCTTGAAATAACTTGAAAAAGATTCCATCTACACTTGATTTCAAAACTATCTTTGGACTCTACATTTAGAGATCACTTCTGGCTTACATTCTAAATATCTCATTCCTAAAGCCAAACACATAGAAATAAGATATCATTTTATTAGGGATCATGTGCAAAATGGAAACATATGAGCATATATGCACTGAAAAACAATTAGCCGACATATTCACAAAATTCTTGAGTGAAGATAGATTCTGCACGCTAAGGAGGAAATTAGGCATATGTGATCCGTTTTATTGAAGAGATATAAAAGGAAGCAAGCAGTCTCATGATACATTCCTCCCATTTCTAAAAACCTATGAAACATGAGTCAAACTTGTAATCTATAGATTCCTTACTCATGTATCATTGTCCCAGAAAGAATTTATATGGATTGGAAGCAAGAAAAATTTTTAGAAGCAAAAAGGAAGAGAAAAGAAAAGTTCTGCACTTGGGTCGACCCAACCCAGAATAGGGTCGACCCAACGTTGAGTCGACCCAAGAAAATTCTTGAGTCGACCCAACGTCGGGATCCCACTGTTAAAAGGGGGACCCGTGAGCTATCTAGGGCACTGTTTACCCTTTGTCCTCTTCCGAAAACCTTATTTTCCACTCTCAAATCTTCTCCAATCATCTCCAAACAGTAGATTACTTCAAGATCTTGGAGAAATGGGACCCGAGAGAGCCGTAGCCAAGCGATCCGGGAGAGTCTCACGATCTTGTTTAGAGACTAGGATATGTATCTAGTTCTCATATGTATTTGGTGGTTATCATGCATCTTTAAACTTTGATTGAGGAGTATTGTATTTGTTTTTGCTTTTGATATACTAAAATGTTCCTATTGTGATCAATGAAGTCTGAAGTTTGTTCTTAATTGCATCTTTTCCCATATATATGTTTTTGATGATAACAAAAAGGGGGAGAAGAGAAGGAAAGAGTATATAAAGGAGAAGAGAAGAAAAGAGTATATAAAGGGGGAGAAGAAAAGATAGAATATTCACTTTAAGAAAAGAAAGAGTATTTCATTTGAGAAGTTAAGAAAGAGTATTAATTTTGGGAGAAGTAAAGATAGTGTTTAAAGAAAGAGTATTAACTTTGTGAGAAAGAGTGAGTAAAGAAGTTATGAAACGAAAAGAGAAATAAATGGGCAAATAAATTGAAAATCATATAAGAAAGCTTATATATCTAAGGGGGAGCAATTTGTAACAATGAAAATCATCAGATCAAAAATTTCTATCATAATTCAGAACTTGGCACGCTCCTCTCGCACCCCGATACATAACCTGAAACTCATATGATATCTCAAATTTTTGAAGTTTCATTGCTAATGAATTATAAATGAAAGGGGGAGCCATTCAAAAAGTCAAATTGGCAAATTTTGAATAATATAGGGGGAGATTTCACAAGTATATATGAAAAGCTGAAATTCTGAAATTCAATCACTTTTATAAACTGATTTTAAAGACAAGTATCAATAGGCTTATACTCTTTATTTTGTAATCATCAAAAAGGGGGAGATTGAGGATGATAGTGTTATTTTGATGATTAACAAGTAATTATCTAGAGCATGCTATAAGTTAAATTGATACTTCATTTATAAGTTCATTACTCTCAGTACATTTGTTTAATTAAAAATATATGTATGGTCTTGTTCATTTGGATGAATCTAACCTTGAGAATGCAGCAAAGTGTGGATTGAGTCGACCCATAGGTTGATTGGGTCGACCCCGGCACATCTAGGAATCATCTGGCACACTCCTGCAAAAACAGCACAAATGAACAGTGAGTTGGGTCGACCCAAGGTAAGCATGAGTCGACCCAACCTCCAAAGAACCTCAAAACGCAAAGGAAGAATGCTCTCTGGATTCACTGAGAGGGTCGACCCACACAGTGGTTGAGTCGACCCAAGCTTGAGTCGACCCAAACTCTGAGAGGGTCGACCCAAAGGGCAAGACAGAAAGACAGACAGAAAACGGTTCTCTGGAATTACTGAGAGGGTCGACCCAAGAAGAATTTGAGTCGACCCAAGTGAACTTTGAGTCGACCCAAAGAATGGTTGGGTCGACCCATGGGAAGAAAGGCTGAAATTGAGGTTTCTGTGGTTACTGAGAGGGTCGACCCAAGAAATGGTTGAGTCGACCCAAGGCAAAGTTGGGTCGACCCAAGGACAGGTTGAGCCGACCCAAACACGGGCTGAACATAACGGCTAGTTGTGCAGAAATGCTTTTTGGACTCCCAACGGCTATAAACGGCTAGTTTCTTCAATCCAACGGTCAGAAAGGACTATTTGGATGTTGGAGAAGTATTTAAGAGGGAGTATTCATCAGAGGAAGCAAGCTTTTGGGAAAATACATTAAGTGCATTCAAGAGAGAACCCTAGCAAGGCAAGCTTCATCCAAGTGCTTCATTCAAGAATCAAAGAAAGGGATTGAGCAGATTCAAAGAGGCATCAAGAGCTCCATCCTCCCTTGAAGAGTGAAGCATCCTTGACAAAGAAGAGCAAAGCCACTTCAAAGCGATAAATACTTTCTAACTCTTCTTTGTAGTTTATATTGTTTCATATGCTCATTTAGGAGTTTGAATCTTTTCTTTTCATTTGTTAAACACTTTGTAAAGGTTCGTTGGTAAGCCCGCAAAACCAACAAAGGTTTTTGGTGAACCCGGAAAACCAAAGTGCAAAGGTTCGTTGGTGAGCCCGCAAAACCAACAAAGATTTTTGGTGAACCCGGAAAACCAAAGTGTAAAGGTTCGTTGGTGAGCCCGCAAAACCAACAAAGGTTTTTGGTGAACCCGGAAAACCAAAGTGTATAGGTTCGTTGGTGAGCCCGTAAAACCAACAAAGGTTTTTGGATTGTGAGCCCGGAAAACAATCTAACTGTAATCCGCGAGATTATAGTGAATTCCCAAGGGGTCGCTTGGGGAGTGGACGTAGGTGCTAAGGAGAGCACCGAACCACTATATATTGTTGTGTTTGTGTTGTGCATGTGCTTACATTTATTCTTGCATTATCTTCCATCTTTGTTCTAGTTTAACTCATTCAAATAATTTAAGAAAGCATCCACCGCACTTAATTAAGAAAACTTTTAAAACACCAAAATTTAAAAGAAACCAATTCACCCCCCCCTCTTGGCTTGTCACCTTGGGCAACACGTTCGATTTTATCGGACAACTCGAGAAATGTTTCCTTCATATTCTTCCAAGGTTGATCAGTCCGAAGTAGGCTGCTTTTTTGGGAGGGCAGAGTATTTCAGATAATGTGCTGATTGCTCAGTAGTTTATGTTTGACTTGCATAGAGCCCCGATGAGGAGGAGCTTGATGGGGATCAAGCTCGATATGGAGAGGGCCTACGACTGGATGAGTTGGGATTTTTTGCTGCAGTCTATGCAGGAGTTTGGCTTTCATGAGACATAGATCAGCTGAGTTATGGGATGTGTGAGGGCTCCTTCATTTGCCATCTTGGTGAATGGCTCGCCATCCTGCTTTTTTGAGTTTGCTGGAGGGCTACGACAGTGATGTCCCCTCTCGCCACTATTGTTTATTATTGTGCGAATGCGCTGTCCAGAGCTCTCAGAAGAGCGATGGCCACTCAGGAGATGGAAGTTTATAGACCGGTGGAGGGGGCTCCTTCGTTATCTCACCTTCTTTTTGCCGATGACTGTTTATTGCTTACCCGGGCTACGAGGCAGACCGCGGAGGTCCTTCGCAGGATTCTTTGGCACTATTGTGAGGTATCGGGACAGAGAGTCAACTTGGGGAAGTCTTCTGGATGTTTTAGCCCGAGGATCAGGCCGGCAGTGAAGAATTCGATCTTAGAGATTTTAGGAGTGGGCAAGCAGGAGGGCATGCTGAGGTACTTGGGGGTCCCGATCTCTAGTCGGCAGCTGCGTAGCAGGGACTGCTCCTCACTCAAGCTTAGTATCAGGCACAGACTGAAGGGATGGCAGATGCATACTCTTTCCATGATGGGGAGGGTCACATTAGTTTGGTCAGTCCTTTCTTCGATCCCCATCTTTTTATTATCCAATTCCTTCATTCCGGTGTCTCTTGTGAGGACCTTTGAGCAGATTTTTAGGAACTTTGTCTGGGGAAGGAGCAGGGGTAGAGGTGGTATCCACTTGTTGGCATGGGAGGTGGTGTGTCAGCTGATCAGGTTCGGTGGGTTGGGGGTGTTGTCTCTAATAGCTAGGCGGGAGGTTCTAGCGGCACGACATGCGGCGAGATTTGTGTTAGAGCCTGATAGTATGTGGTCCTCGTTGATAAGGGCCAAATATGGAGCTCTAATACCTGGAGTGCGAGGTGGCCGCTCTCATTCTCCGGTGTGAAGGGAGATGTGTGCCAGAGCTGCGCTGGTGCTACCGGAGATTAGATGGGCCATTGGGGATGGGCAGTCTATAGATGTTTTGGAGGACAGGTAGGTGACTGAGCAGCCGATTAGCAGACTTCCGACCTTGGTGGACTCGACGAGGATTGCTGGATATAGGGTCAGTGACCTGCTGGACCTAGAGGGGGGCTGTTGGAGGGAGGGACTAATTCGGGAGGTGTTTGGGGAGCAGATGGCAGCGATGATTATGGATCTTCCGATTCCCATGCAGGAGGTGCCGGACATGCTAGTTTGGTTGCCGACGGGCCGAGCGCAGGTGCGAGCTAGGGATCTCCACACTTTGATCAGTAGGATGCCAGATCGGCAGATTGAGGGCAGATGTGAAAGTGAATCCTAGGTTCTTCGGTGTTTAGCATGCTGAATTTTTTTTTTTTTTTAAAAAACCATGGCTGAACCTGATCGGGTTGCCTACGTACCCCTTCATAAGGGGGATCAAGCCATACGTAGTTCTTTTTAAGTTTTAAAACGCAGCGGAAAAACCGAATCAAACAATTTAATTCATGCATGCTTACAAGATCAAATCTAGAAATCAGCACCTTAAGAACATATAGGATTATGCCGGAATCGTTTAAACAATTATGCTAAAACTTTTATGCATGATTAACTATCAGATCTGAAACTTAAGAACTCTATTCCAATTAATCTACGAATATCCATCGAATGGATTCTGGAGATATCTCCGTGAGGAGCCCCAAAAGAGGGTAAAACCTCGAAAAATTGGACCTAGACCTTGACACCATAATAAATGATTAATGCTAGATTAATACCTTTTATGATGGATGAAAGTTGTGAATCTGATTCTTGACTTCGCAGCCACGTACACAAATGGCCTCTACGAGAAGTACACGCGAAGTCCTGAAGGATCTTCTTCCGCAACAGTGCTAGCAGCTGCAGAACACTTGAAAGCTGAAATCTGCCCGCCGGGATTCAATCAACTCTTGATCAATCGTCTTGAAGCAGATAGAGATGAGGTTTGTAAGGGAAGTAGAGGACTCAGATCTGATCTTGAATCTTCTAGATATTCACCCTGAAAACCCTATCTAAAATGGAGAAGAAGAGGAGGAGGAGGCGGGTGAGGAAGAAGGCTGCAATGGATGTGTTTTTGGTGCCCATGTTTGACCCCTTTTAATGGCCTCCGAATTTTCATTCAAAATTCGAAATTTATTTTTAGAAAACCTCTTTTAGTTGGCACATGCAAAGGAATAGGAACAACCCAAATCAGATCTCAACTAAATCTGATTAAAATTCAAATTTTAAACACATGTGCAAGAGGGAAGGAATTTGAAATCCATGCGGCAAGGTAAAACACTTCATAATTTCGAAATCACCTCTTGAAATTCGAATTTAATCCATTCAAAAACTCAGACGCCACCTTGGCTGATGGTTTGAGTGATTAAAATCATTTAACACATTGCTTAATGTTTGAATTTAAATTCAAATAACAAACAATGTCGCCATGTGTCGAGCAATGGGTCCATGTGCCATGCAATAATTTTGGTTTATTTAAAATTCATGAAATCCAATTCCATGTCACCAATAATTTCCACATCATCTGAGCCTAATCCCCTTGGGTTGCACCTAATCAAATTTGGTCAAACCCGAATTAAAACAAAGCAATTTGGTTGAACCCAATCTAATCAGGTCAGACCCAGATTGAGCTCAAATTGAATCCAATTCAATTTTGGCTCATGCAAACTCAATCAAATTGAATTATTACTTTGTATTGGACCTAATTCAATTAGGTCAATCCCCAATTAAGAACAAATTAATTTAAAATTAATTTGATCAGCTTAAGTCCTTTTTGGTTCTGACCTAATCCAATCAGGTCAAAACCCTGATTGAGCCCAAACTTGAATCCAATTCAATTTGGCTCATCCTTAGCACAATTACTCAATCAAATTGAGTTTATTAGTAATTTAATTACTAATTAATCCTTCAATAATTACTTTAATTATTTTATAAGATAATTGCCAATCAAATTGACCAAATTACCCCTGAATGATTCTTAATCATTCATCAGCTTTCTTGATCAATCAGGAATCTTCTATGCGTGTGACCTCATTGGTTCGAACCTAAGCCGGTAGTATAGGAACAATTTTCTACACTAATCGATGTGACCATCTAGCAATGGTACCCGACGTCCGGATAGGTCGAATATATGCGAAGCAAATATTCTGGAACCCTGAACTATGGTTACTGTATAATTCAATCCCTTTGACTCCTAATGCCAGGATGACTTAGAGCTCACTGTCAACCCTATAATTAGTACATCCATTATGTGATTAACTTTAGATATCCCGTGACTCCTCACTGGGATTACCCTGGCCAAGGTTTTGCTAAATTAATCACAAGACATTATCTCCTGTTTTCAGGAGGGGTCAATTCCATCTTGACTCACAACTGACTACGCAAGTACTTGACTGCACCCAGTGACCTTCCGTCACTGAATTAGAAATTCAGGTAGTCCGGTACCAAAGTACAGTGAGTTGCTTGCTAGTCACAGGTTGCGGTCTCAGGTCAGAGGGCCAAACTTATACCCATATCCACTCGGAACATCTCTCGACAGTAGAGCGTTCCGGAATTGGTCACGTTTAGTGAAATGTACTTCTACACTTCACTTGTGTGGCATACCAGTGTCTCCACACTCCTTGGTTAAGAGGACAACCAACGTATATGTCACACAACGACCTAATCTCGATAATGTTATCGTCCTAGTAACAACATATCATTTCGTCGCAAACAAGTTTAAGGACTCAAAGATAAATCCTCCTTTATCATAACATAAGTCCTAAGGACTTCATCATATAAGAGTTCATTTGAAGATGAAATGATGAATAATGCCAAATAACACTTTATTAATTTGTCAATTCATTTACAAAATTCAATCATCAATATGCTGACGATTGACATTTAGGATACAAATTCCAACAACTCCCACTTAGCCTAATGCCAATCGGCACAGTATCTAATACCCATCTTCGACTTGTGTTCGTCGAACTCTTTGATGCCGAGGACTTTGGTAAATGGGTCAGCCAGATTTTCTTTTGTGTCAATCTTCTGAAGATCAATATCACCTCGATCGATGATCTCTCGAACCAGGTGGTAGCGACGTAGAATATGCTTGGTCCGCTGATGTGCTTTGGGTTCTCTTGCTTGAGCTATGGCCCCAGTATTGTCACAAAATACAGGCACTGGACCATCAATGGAGGGTGTCACTCCAAGCTCGGTGATGAACTTCCGCAACCATACAGCTTCCTTGGCGGCATCAGATGCTGCGATATATTCTGCTTCACATGTAGAATCTGCCACTGTATGCTGCTTGGAACTCTTCCAGCAGATGGCCCCACCCTTAAGAGTGAAGATATATCATCTTGATCTGACTGAAAACTTGAATCAGTATATCCCTCAAGTTTTAAGTCAGAATCACCATAGACAAGCCACTGATCTTTAGTATTTCTCAAATACTTGAGGATGGTTTTTACAACCTTCTAGTGGTTGCTACCTGGATCAGACTGGTATCTGCTCACTACTCCTAGTGAGTATGCCACGTCTGGTCTAGTACATGTCATGGCATACATTATAGATCCCACTGCCGAAGCATATGGAATTCTATCCATACTCTCTCTTTTTTGAGGGGTTGTCGGACAATCCCTTTTAGAGAGGTTAATTCCATGGCCCATCGAAAGATAGCCTTTCTTGGAATTAATCATACTGAACCTCTTCAGTATAGTATCAATGTATGTGGATTGGGATAATCCAAGCAATCTTCTAGATCTATCTCTATAGATCTTCATCCCTAGGATGTAAGATGCTTCTCCCAAATCCTTCATGGCAAATTGAGATGATAGCCAAACCTTTATTCCTTGTAATGCAGGAATGTCATTCCCGATTAAAAGAATGTCATCCACATACAAAATAAGGAATATAATAACTGAACCATTTGCCCATTTATAAATGCAAGGTTCCTCTTCATTCTTAATGAAGCCATATGTTTTGATTACCTTATCAAAACGTATATTCCAACTCCGTGAAGCTTGCTTTAATCCATAAATGGATTTTTGAAGCTTGCACACTTTAGACTCATCTGCAGATGTAAAACCTTCAGGTTGTATCATATACACTTCCTCTTCTAAATCTCCATTTAGAAATGCGGTCTTTACATCCATTTGCCAGATTTCATAGTCTAAATGTGCTGCTATCGCAAGCACAATCCGAATGGACTTGAGCATTGCCACAGGAGAAAACGTCTCGTCATAGTCAATACCATAACGTTGACGATAACCCTTGGCAACCAGACGGACTTTATAGGTCTCTACCTTTCCGTCTGCGCCCCGTTTCCTTTTGAATATCCACTTACACCCTATGGATTTAATTCCTTCGGGTGGGTCAACTAATGTCCAAACATCATTGACCTTCATGGATTTCATTTCGGATTGCATGGCTCCAAGCCATTTATCAGAGTCATACCTCTGCATTGCATCCATATATGTGATCAGATCCTCATCGTTTTCATCAAGTTCGATAGGATCCCCATCCCGGACCAAGAAACCGTAGTATCTGTCCGGCTGACGGGGTACTCTGCCCGATCGCCTTAATGGTGCATCTAATATGGGTTCTGGATCTGATCTAATCAAATCCGACTCAACTGGTTCAGTAGATGGTGTCGGATCTTCTACATGTTGAACTTCTCTAAGCTCAACATTAGAGCTATTTGTTCCTTCACCAAGGAATTCCTTTTCTAAGAAAATTGCTCTATTGCTTACGAACAACTTTTGTTCTTCAGCAAAGTAGAAGTAATATCCTTTAGTTTCTTTAGGGTAACCAACAAAGAAACATTTGTCAGACTTGGGTTCAAGTTTGTCTGTCTTCAAACGTTTGACGTACGCCGGACACCCCCAAATCCTAAGGTGAGAGAGCATCGGCTTACGTCCAGTCCACATCTCATGTGGTGTTTTATTTACAGACTTACTTGGAACCTTATTTAGAATATAGCAGGCTGACTCAAGAGCATATCCCCAAAAGGATATGGGCAGATTAGCAAACCCCATCATGGATCGAACCATGTCTAACAGAGTTCGATTTCTCCTTTCTGACACACCATTATATTGTGGTGTACCAGGAGGAGTCCATTGGGAGAGAATCCCATTTTCTCCTAGATATGTCAAAAATTCACTGGAGAGGTATTCACCTCCTCGATCTGATCGAAGAGTTTTAATACTCTTTCCAGTTTGTTTTTCTACTTCATTACGATATAATTTGAACATTTCAAATGATTCAGATTTATGTCTCATTAAATAGACATAACCATACCTAGAAAGGTCGTCTGTAAACGTAATGAAATATGAATACCCACCTCTAGCATCTGTGCTCATTGGCCCACATACATCAGAATGTACAAGGGTCAATAAATCACTGGCTTGTTCACCTTTTCCGATAAAAGGTGATTTGGTCATTTTACCAAGAAGACATGATTCACAGGTTGTCAATGATTCACAATCATTAACATCAAGGATTCCCTCTTTACTTAACCTGTTCATCCTATTCTTGTTAATATGACCTAGCCTATGATGCCAAAGGTAGACATCCGTGACATTATCTATTCTAGGGCGCTTATTGGATTTATACATTACATGAACAGGCTGTGACAAAATGTAAATGACATTACTCAGAATTCCATTCATTACAACAACACCATTCCAAATGACATTGCAATAATCCTTTTTTATTGATATTTCATAACCATTTTTGGCCAAAAGGTCTACAGAAATGATATTCAATAGAAAACTTGGACAATAGTGACAATCACTAAGGACATTTACATGAGAGCTGAATTCAAGTTTAAGAATTCCTAAAGCTAGAACTGGAACTGGTCTTCCATCTCCAACATTCAGGAACCTTTCTCCTTCTTCAAACCTCTTACTGACTTGTAGCCCCTGCAACGAATTGCAAATATTAAAAGGACTACCGATATCCAATACCCAGGTCGAATTATCACAAATAGAAAAATTGCAAGGTGTTATCATATAAGTACCTTGATTGGCAACTGATTGCCCACTTTTCTTAGGCCGGTTCGGATCGAGGGATGCAATGTAAAGAGGACAGTTCCTCTTCCAATGTCCTTGCTTCTTGCAGAAGAAGCACTCCGCCTTGCTCTGATCAGCCTTTTTATTCTTTTTCTGACTAGGCTGAGCATGGTGCACCTGTTTCTTTTGGATTTTATTTTTTATTTTCCCTTTCTTAAAGGAGGGACCCTTGGATGAACCTCCCACTAAATTCACCGTCTTCTTAAGAAGTTGGTGATCATTCTCAAACGTCTGTAGTAACCCCAACAATTGGTGATAATTCACTACAGGTTTCGTCATACGAAAATGAGTGAGAAAAGGACGGTATGATCCAGGCAATGAGTTTAGTATGGCATCCTTCCCCAATTGATCATGAAGGGGAAAGCCAAGAGAGCTTAGACGCTCGATTAACTCAATCATGTACAGTACATGATCAGTTACCGAGGTCCCATCTTTCAATCGGGCGCTGAAGATGGCACAACTAGTTTTGTGCCTCTCAACGTCGTCAGGAACCCCGAATAATTCATTCAACACTTGAATGATATCTTCCGGCTGCGTATTCTCAAAATGCCTACTAAACTCATCACTCATTGCTGCCAATGGTGCAAAAATAAAACTGTTCTCCCAAGTGCAGGAGAATCGCACAAGTAGTATAACTTGGAAGTCCGAGGTCGATTCCTCAGGGAACGATCTATGGATTATTAGCGTAATCTTTCGATGTAATTTTTAGTCGATCTTTAGAAATTAAAAGCAGAGAATAATATGTGATTAAACAACGTTCAAGAATATAGAGAAAGCTAGGGATCCGGAATCTTCCTTGACAATATTACTTTCAACAAATAAACTCGGCGATTCTTGATTAAGGATTAATAAGATGGGGTAGTTCTAATCATGGAGTATACAATCTGAAAACATGAATTAAATATCCAAGTATTTATCGTGCCGGTTACGTCTACGACAAATCAAGCATCGAAATAATCCATGCATCAATATATATAAACCATGCAAGATCTATCTAATAAATAAATATGCAAGAACCCAAAACATACCAATGGATATAAAACAATTAGAATTAAAGTTTAGAGTGTACTTGATGAAAGCAACATGACAAGGGTTCATCCATCACCCTTTGCCAAAGGAATTAGCAAGCCATTACAAACATCAGCCTCTCTCCCTTTTCTCTCTCTATATTTTTTTCTTTCTTCTTTTTATTTTCGGAAACAGGGCATACCCTGTTTCCTTTCTTTCTCACTTTCTCTCCTCTGTTTTTTTCTTTTTCTTTCCACTGCAGCCGCCCGCCTCCTTTCTTCCTCCTGTTTTTTTTTTTTCAAATTGGGGCTCCCTTCTTTCGGATCAGAGGCCTCCTCATATAGATCCCCAGAGCCCATGGAATCGATGATTCCCCTGATCGCGCGTGGGGAGGAGCGGACGGCAAGGATTGTGCATTGCGGACGATGGGCTGATGCTGGTGCGGACGATGCGCGGACGTTGCGACGCTTCACGGGATGCTGGTGGTGCCGAGCCGCTCACGAATGGCTGGAATGGAGGAAGAATCGGGCGCTGATCTCGGCTGGGAGGTGAAGCGGACAGACGCCATGGATTACGGCTGGGAAGAAGGCTGGGAAGGCTGGGAAAGAAGATGATGCGGGAGAATCGTGGAAGGCTGCAGGGGGCGCTGATCTCGGCTGGAAGGACGGGATCAATTGCGCTTTGGGTGTTCTGGGATGAGACGCGGCAGATGGCTGGGATCGATTGGTGCCTGGGAGCCGATCGCGGTAGCTGGAGCTGGAGGGTGAGAGGACGGCTGCGGGATTGAAGCTTGGAATGCAGTGAAGACGGGGTGCTGGGAAGTGATCGCGGGAGGAGGCTTTGATCACGGTTGCTGCGACGTTGGAGCTGAAACGGGTCCGGAAGAAGGGGATCACGGGCTCGGAAGCTGTGGAGATGATCGCGGACTGTTGGGGAGGTCGCCGAGATGGTCATGAATGGCTGCAGGCGAGATCAACGGGATGCTGGGGGTTTCACGGGTGGCTGGGAGAAGCGTGAGATGGGCGCAGGTCACGGATCGCGATCTCCTCCGGACGGCGGCTGGGAAGCTTCACGGGCTGCAAGGATGGGAGAGTTGATCGCTTGCCAAAAGGGTGGATGGCTGTGATCGTTCCCTTTGAATGGTCACCAAGTGTTGCTCCAGTGTGATTAGGCTTGGCTGCTACTGTGGTTGTGAGCTTGATGAATGATAGGTTTGACCAAGCCATAGTGAGATTGGGTGCGTATGATTTGGGGCTATGCATCTTTCTGAACCCAATTATACTAAATATGCATTTTATTTCTGATTTGTGCCAAATAAAAAAATATGAAATTAATGTAGCTCTTTTATCATTATTTGTTGGAAATAATATTAATTTAAGCTGTGTGTAGATCGCACTTTTGTGCTCTCATCATACCCCCCAACTAGCTTATTGCTAGTCTCTAGCAATTAACGAGCAAATAATAATATGAGAGTACAAAAAGTGTTGGTCAATCATTTGACTTTTTATTAAAGTTAAAGACATAAAACTAAGATATGTACCCACTTTCGTAGGGTATCACGATTGCACTTAGCACGTGCAACAAGCCGTTAAACCCCTAGGTTACCCTAGTGGACGAGTGTTGTCTCGTGAGGGTTTGCAGTGATGTTACCCACAAACATCATTCATAAAATGATATATAATGAAATTTAAGTCAATGCACACGTGATATATATTTTTCTCAAGCATGGCAACTATCAAAGCAAGGGTAATACTGAAGTGTAGTATGCATAAACAGATGACTTTCTTAGAGCACTAATACCTCCACCACAGCATGGTACCGCTTGAATTTTAGGTGCACTACTCAAGTTCACAAGTGTTTACTACAATTTATTAGACCCTGATCCATCAAATTTTCAGAATATCTCATGTTGTCTAAATTTGTCAAAAATGGTTCGCATATAAAGAAGGAGCTATCAATCCCAACTAAACATCCAAAGTACACAGAGTTCCAAATTAATGGAGTCAAACCAGCCATTACCACATGTCACTGGGTTCAGTCTGACCAACCCTATTCATGCTTATTTTTATTTTTAAACACATATGACGATTACAATAATCCAACCTCCTTAGGCTCTAGTAAGGTCCATGTAGCGAGTTTTCGGCCAATGACTCCTGATCCAGTTGGCTCAAGGCATTAGGTGAAACACCCCTCGGGCTTAATTACTCGAACCAGACTACACCACGAGGTCAGACTTGTCATCTTTTTTTTTTTTTTTTTTTGCAATAAAAAGAGAAGGTAAACTGAACCATATAACGTGACTGCATTGTGGCTATAGGTCAACCAAGGTCGGAACATAAGGCACTTAGGTGATCTAGCTAGGGTATTCAACTTCTATCTTTATGTGAAAACCAAATCATGAACCTTATAGTACAGACAAGGATACTCATACTTCTTTTACAGATATGGCTTAATAAAAATGCACTAAACAAACGTGAACTCCTGAGGCCTTCCTATAGTCATTAAGTTCATGTGCGATGATCTAATAATAGATCTCTAATCAGTCATAGTATGCATATGTTTCTTGTCTTAATAGTTGCACAAACTTAATATGAAAATACATGTGCATTGGTAATAAATCAAATGCAAAAACAAGTTTTTTTTTTTTTTTAATCAAAATATTTCCCTCCCCCCAACTTAAACATTGCATTGTCCTCAATGTAATAGATACAAGAAAACTATATACGAGAGACAGTAGAGAAAATAATATTGGAGAGAAGAGGAATACCTTGAGCTGTTGATATCTAGAAAATAAAACCTACAAAACTAGAAAAATAATCCTAACTAATATACACGTACCTTTGCCTTCATGCTCAGTCATAAGAAGGCTCCCCCAAGAAAAAGGAGTCCACTTCATCTGCAAAATTCTCAAGAAAAGGTTTTAACCTGTGTCCATTTACCTTAAAATTTTTACCATCCCGTGGATTCTCAATCTCAACCGCCCCATGTGGAAAAACAGTTTTTATAATGTAAGGACCTGTCCATCTCGATCGCAACTTACCAGGAAACAGATGTAAGCGGAAATCATATAAAAGAACTTTTTGCAAAGGTTCAAAAGATTTTTTTAAATTGATTTATCATGTAAGATCTTCATTCGTTCTTTACAAATCTTAGCATTATCATAAGCATCTCTGCGAATCTCGTTAAGCTCGTTTAATTACAATTTTCTAGCTAGACCGGCATCTTGTAAATCAAAATTCAATTTTCTAATTGCCCAATACGATTTATGTTCTATTTCTACGGGAAGATGACACGCTTTTCCGTAGACTAGCCGGTAGGGAGACATGCCAAGATTGGTTTTATATGCAGTCCGATAGGCCCATAATGCATCTGATAGTTTTAAGGACCAATCTTTTCGTGATGGATTTACCGTTTTTTCTAAAATACGCTTGATTTCCCTATTGGCTAATTCTACTTGGCCACTAGTTTGCGGGTGATATGGGGTAGCAACTCTGTGGGTGACACCATACTTTTTTAATAATGTCTCAAAAGGCTTATTACAAAAATGTTTTCCACCGTCACTAATTATAACCTTGGGCATCCCAAATCGTGAAAAAATATTTTCTTTTAAAAACTTCAGGACAGGTTTGTGATCATTGGTCTTACAAGCAACAGCTTCTACCCATTTGGACACATATTCGACACCGACTAAAATGTACTCATATCCAAAAGATGGTGGGAATGGGCCCATAAAATCGATGCCCCATATGTCAAAAATCTCAATAGTAGTAATGGGCTGAAGAGGCATCATTTGCCTACGAGTTAGACTCCCAACACATTGACATGGGTCACATGTCCTACAGAACTCGTGGGCATCTTTAAATAGTGTAGGCCAATAAAAACCACATTGCAATACCTTAGCTGCCGTTTTCTTAGAAGCAAAGTGTCCACCACAAGCATCAGTGTGACAGAAAGAAAGTACGCTTTGTATATCATGATCTGGTATGCATCGTTTAAAAATTTGGTCATTGCAATATTTAAATAAATAGGGTTCGTCATAGTAATAATTCTTTACTTCGCGCAAGAAAATTTTTCTATCTGTCGACCCCCAATGTTCCGGCATCCGGCTTGTAACAAGAAAATTTACAATATCTGTATACCATGGTATACTAGAAAGTGCAAACAACTGCTCTTCAGGGAATGAGTCTTTGATGGGAAACTGTGGCACTGAATCATGAAAAACTAATCGTGATAAATGGTCAGCAACCATATTCTCTACTCCCTTTTTATCTTTAATGGTGATGTCAAATTCTTGGAGTAGAAGTATCCATCGTATTAAGCGTGGTTTGGCCTCTTTCTTATCCAGCAAATATTTTAACGCTGCATGGTCCGTGAAGATAACAATAGGAGCACCAAGGATATAAGAGTGAAATTTATCTAAGGCAAATACTACAGCAAGCAATTCCTTCTCGGTGGTGGTGTAATTCATTTGAGCATCGTTTAAGGTTTTGCTTGCATAGTAAATGACATATGGCTTATTATCCTTGCGTTGTCCTAGGACGGCTCCTATCGCATAGTCGCTAGCGTCGCACATAATCTCAAAAGGTAAGGACCAATCAGGTGGTCGTACGATGGGTGCAGTGCTAAGCATAGACTTTAACTTTTCGAATGCCTTCTGACAGGTTTCAGTCCAATTGAATGGTGTATCAAGGGACAGGAGGTTACATAATGGTCGAGCTATGACACTAAAGTCCTTGATGGACCTCCTATAAAATTCGGCGTGACCCAAAAATGATCGAACATCTCTAACCGTCTTGGGTGCAGGTAGCTTAGCAATTAAATCGATCTTAGCTCTATCTACTTCCACGCCCTTCGATGAAACAATATGTCCTAGGACAATTCCCTTTGGTACCATGAAGTGGCATTTCTTCCAATTCAATATCAAATTCTTTTCTATACATCGAGCTAAGACTGCTTGTAAATGTGACAAGCAATCATCAAATGAGTAACCAAAAATGGAGAAGTCATCCATGAACACTTCCAAAAACTTCTCGTTCATGTCTTCAAAGATGCTGAGCATGCATCTTTGGAATGTTGCAGGTGCATTACACAACCCGAATGGCATTCGTCGGAAAGCAAATGTGCCAAAAGGACAAGTGAAGGTAGTCTTCTCTTGATCTTCTGGTGAAATTTCAATTTGATAATATCCCGAATAGCCATCGAGAAAACAATAGAAATCATGCCCTGCAACTCTCTCCAACACTTGGTCTAGGAAGGGTAGAGGAAAGTGATCCTTTCGTGTGACCAAATTCAGCTTTCGGTAGTCGACACACATGCGCCAACTCGTCGGGACACGAGTTGGAACTAGTTCACCTTGTTCATTTTCTACTACCGTCAAACCCGATTTCTTAGGAACGACTTGAGTAGGGCTTATCCACTTGCTGTCGGAAATTGGGTAAATAATACCCACGTCAAGCAACTTGAGGACTTCTGCCTTAACCACATCTCTCATCGTAGGATTCAACCTTCGTTGCATTTGCCTTGTGGTTTTGGCATTGTCGTCCAAATATATCCGGTGCGTGCAAATTAAGGGGCTAATTCCCTTCAAATCGGCAATAGACCATCCTAAGGCTCCTTTATGATTCTTTAAAACATCAATTAATTTTCTTTCTTGGGTATAATCAAGTCCAGACGAGATGATTACAGGAAAAGTATCTTCGGGTCCAAGAAAAGCATACTTAAGTTCCTTTGGTAAGGGTTTCAATTCGAGCTTGGGTGCTTGCTCATGGGATGGTTCTATTTTCACCTCTCGAGGCGACAATCTTTCAAATTCTCCTTCTTTTGGTCTCCACCCATTGACCATCTTGATATCCAGATTATCCACAATAGGTGTGACTGACAAATCATCATCATTGGTTCCATTAGGACACCAATCAATTAAGCTATCATTGAATGGGTCGTTAATTGCTTTAGCTAACAAATAATCTTTTGCGATGGTTTCAACCCAATCAACCTCCTTACTCTCTTCGGGATCATTGGGTTGTTTGCACACATTAAAAATGTTCAATTCTAAGGTCATGTTACCAAAAGAAAGCTTCATGACGCCATTCCTACAATTAATCAATGCATTAGAAGTTGCAAGGAACGGACGTCCTAAAATGACCGAAATCTGAGACTGTGAGTTCGAAGCCGGATGTGTGTCCAATACAATAAAATCGACAGGAAAGTAGAACTTGTCTACTTGGACTAATACATCCTCGATAAGCCCCCTTGGAATTTTAACTGACCTGTCAGCTAATTGCAAAGTGACGGAGGTTGGCTTCAACTCACCTAAACCAAGTTGCTCATATACAGAATATGGCAACAAATTCACACTTGCCCCTAAATCTAACAATGCTCGCTCTATCCTAAAGTCGCCTATGATGCATGAGATGGTTGGGCAACCTAGATCTTTATATTTAGAAAGAATGTTGTGCTGCAAAATAGCACTCACATTTTCAGTTAAAAATGCCTTCTTCTTAACATTTAATCGGCGCTTAACAGGACACAAGTCCTTCAAAAATTTGGCATATGAGGGTACTTGTTTGATTGCATCAAGAAGAGGTATATTGATTTTTACTTGTTTAAAAAGCTCAAGAATTTCAGAGTTAGGTTCGAGCTTTTGCAACGGCTTTAACCGTTGTGGAAAAGGACATTCAACTTTCTTAGTAGAAGTTGGGACCTCAACTTCTTCTTTGTCCCTTTCATCAACTTTGGGAGCATCAGAATTAGAAGTGACTTGCGATCTCAATTGGACAGTTTGATCAATGACTTTCCCATTACGCAAAGTCATGATGCTCTTTGCATGCTCTGTATGCGAACTAGAAGGAGCCGTATTATTACTACCGTGCATTTGTGGGTTAGGTTGGGGTTGAGCTGGAAGCTTACCCTTCTCTTGGGTACTTAGGACGGTAGTCAACATTGACAATTGGTTCCTTATGTCTTCAAAATTTCGAGTATTTTGAGCATTGATATTAGCTTGACCTTGTAGAAAAGTTTGTATGGATTGCAATGTATCCTCGATATTTGGCTTTTGAGAAGGTGATGGTGCATAAGGAGGATGTGCAGGTGGAGGAGCTGAATGGTGTGACTGTTGAGGATGATCGTTTCTCCACCTAAAGTTTGGATGATTCTTCCAACCAGGGTTATAGGCATTCGAGTATGGATCGTTATAAGGCTTTTGGTAGGAGTTCATAGCATTTGCTTGATCGTGCAAGACTTCTTTGAATGCCGGTATAGTGGGACAATCTGTAGTAGTATGACCCGACATATCGCAGATACCACAACACTCGTTTCTAAGCTCTATAGTCTTGACAGGCTCAACCTTCCTAAGCTCAATTTCTTCTACCTTCCTAGTGAGGGCTGCCATTTTAAATGAAGATACGGACTTTCGGACTCTAACCCGTGGAACTTGGGCAGCAATTGAATTACCCTGGGTTTGATGTCAAAATGTCCTACATTATCAGGAAAAATTATGCATGAAGGCTGACTAGTCCTAGCCGGTTGTAGGTATTGTCTTAGAGTCATAACATGGGGTTCTCATTCTCGATTGTGGTGACTCTCCGCATCTTCATTTAGATCAGCCATCTCATAAGGTGTGAGATATTGAGAAGGAATTTCAGGGGTATGTCCTAAGGGATGATCTAAAGTTGTACGACTTAATCGACCAGTGTCGTCCCTATTCCACTTTAGCATGCAAAATAATTCCCTCTCTTTTTTTTTTTTAAAATTATAAGTACCAACTAAAGATAACCTAAAACGACACCTTAATTCAAAAATCTATTCTCAATCAATCATGCAACAAAACATTACACCTCAATTTCTAATGTTTTTCTTAAATTTCTAGACAGCTCCTAACTGGTTTGAAGAGGACACCTAAGCCTCCAATCCGGTCTAATGAACCTAGTTGACCAGGTAAGCTCCCAGGTAAGTGGAGGGGTCACGATGTGTTCGCAAAGGTCCCACTTAAAACCCACTTGCCTCGAACAGATGAACTGTCTCCCTTATAGGGACAAAGCTTGCCTAGACATCAACTAAGCCACAGAGCGAAATTGGTGCAACTTTCGGTGGTCTTCGTCCTATTGAGCTCGAATGTCCTTAGGGGCCAACGTCTAGTTGATTTTAGTTAAGCTTGGGACATTTATGCACTGGGGTGTTTTTTTTTTTGGGCTAAGGACGAGTGATGAAATTCCGACCTTATCTTTTTAAATGGGTTCAGCCCTTAGAATATTTTATGCTGATGCCTTATACTATATGCAACAATCAAGAGATTTTTTTTTTAATATTTTATGGCATGACATTAAATTTCATTGAATAGGTGATCAAGCAAATTATTTCTTTCTTTTTTTAAAAAAATTTTATGAGTTGAAGTCTGAAATTTGAAATTTGAATTCTAAAATTTGAAATTTAAAATTTTAGGTTTTCCCTCTCTTTTTTTTAATTAAATAATCACCTTTGATCTTTTCTTAAAGTTTTTTTTAAAAAAATTTTTTAATTAGCAACAAGGGTTAATGAGATATGATAACAATAAAATTCTGATTCTAAAAAAAAAATAAATGCAGAAAATTTAAAGTAGAAAGCAGCAAGGTTTCGTATTAATCTGATGGTCTTAAAAATGTCAGAATGTCAATCAGACCGTTCAGATTATCTAGCAATGTGTCTTACACTAGCGGACCAAATTTGAGTCAAATCAGACGGCTAATTTATATGATATCAGAGTTTGATGCAAACTGTGCAGGGAATTAAAAATAGTAGTAAAGATGCAATTTTTTTTTTTTTCAAAAGAAAAATACTAACTACTAAGGTAAAAATTAAATCTAAAATTATACTAATAACTCAGCCGTTCCCCGGCAACGGCGCCAAAAACTTGGTGCAAAAATAAAACTGTTCTCCCAAGTGCAGGAGAATCGCACAAGTAGTATAACTCGGAAGTCCGAGGTCGATTCCTCAGGGAACGATCTATGGATTATTAGCGTAATCTTTCGATGTAATTTTTAGTCGATCTTTAGAAATTAAAAGCAGAGAATAATATGTGATTAAACAACGTTCAAGAATATAGAGAAAGCTAGGGATCCGGAATCTTCCTTGACAATATTACTTTCAACAAATAAACTTGGCGATTCTTGATTAAGGATTAATAAGATGGGGTAGTTCTAATCATGGAGTATACAATCTGAAAACATGAATTAAATATCCAAGTATTTATCGTGCCGGTTACGTCTACGACAAATCAAGCATCAAAATAATCCATGCATCAATATATATAAACCATGCAAGATCTATCTAATAAATAAATATGCAAGAACCCAAAACATACCAATGGATATAAAACAATTAGAATTAAAGTTTAGAGTGTACTTGATGAAAGCAACATGACAAGGGTTCATCCATCACCCTTTGCCAAAAGAATTAGCAAGCCATTACAAACATCAGCCTCTCTCCCTTTTCTCTCTCTCTATTTTTTTCTTTCTTCTTTTTATTTTCGGAAACAGGGCATACCCTGTTTCCTTTCTTTCTCACTTTCTCTCCTCTGTTTTTTTCTTTTTCTTTCCACTGCAGCCGCCCGCCTCCTTTCTTCCTCCTGTTTTTTTTTTTTTTCAAATCGGGGCTCCCTTCTTTCGGATCAGAGGCCTCCTCATATAGATCCCCAGAGCCCATGGAATCGATGATTCCCCTGATCGCGCGTGGGGAGGAGCGGACGGCAAGGATCGTGCGTTGCGGACGATGGGCTGATGCTGGTGCGGACGATGCGCGGACGTTGCGACGCTTCACGGGATGCTGGTGGTGCCGAGCCGCTCACGAATGGCTGGAATGGAGGAAGAATCGGGCGCTGATCTCGGCTGGGAGGTGAAGCGGACAGACGCCATGGATTACGGCTGGGAAGAAGGCTGAGAAGGCTGGGAAAGAAGATGATGCGGGAGAATCGTGGAAGGCTGCAGGGGGCGCTGATCTCGGCTGGAAGGACGGGATCAATGGCGCTTTGGGTGTTCTGGGATGAGACGCGGCAGATGGCTGGGATCGATTGGTGCCTGGGAGCCGATCGCGGTAGCTGGAGCTGGAGGGTGAGAGGACGGCTGCGGGATTGAAGCTTGGAATGCAGTGAAGACGGGGTGCTGGGAAGTGATCGCGGGAGGAGGCTTTGATCACGGTTGCTGCGACGTTGGAGCTGAAACGGGTCCGGAAGAAGGGGATCACGGGCTCGGAAGCTGTGGAGATGATCGCGGACTGTTGGGGAGGTCGCCGAGATGGTCATGAATGGCTGCAGGCGAGATCAACGGGATGCTGGGGGTTTCACGGGTGGCTGGGAGAAGCGTGAGATGGGCGCAGGTCACGGATCGCGATCTCCTCCGGACGGCGGCTGGGAAGCTTCACGGGCTGCAAGGATGGGAGAGTTGATCGCTTGCCAAAAGGGTGGATGGCTGTGATCGTTCCCTTTGAATGGTCACCAAGTATTGCTCCAGTGTGATTAGGCTTGGCTGCTACTGTGGTTGTGAGCTTGATGAATGATAGGTTTGACCAAGCCATAGTGAGATTGGGTGCGTATGATTTGGGGCTATGCATCTTTCTGAACCCAATTATACCAAATGTGCATTTTATTTCTGATTTGTGCCAAATAAAAAAATATGAAATTAATGTAGCTCTTTTATCATTATTTGTTGGAAATAATATTAATTTAAGCTGTGTGTAGATCGCACTTTTGTGCTCTCATCATACCCCCCAACTAGCTTATTGCTAGTCTCTAGCAATTAACGAGCAAATAATAATATGAGAGTACAAAAAGTGTTGGTCAATCATTTGACTTTTTATTAAAGTTAAAGACATAAAACTAAGATATGTACCCACTTTCGTAGGGTATCACGATTGCACTTAGCACGTGCAACAAGCCGTTAAACCCCTAGGTTACCCTAGTGGACGAGTGTTGTCTCGTGAGGGTTTGCAGTGATGTTTCCCACAAACTGTTGGGAACCCGCCCACGCCGCTGATATTTCAAAAATTTTTCAGATGGCAGCGGAATCGGCATGCACGGGATCTACGTTCATCGCATGAACGTTGTTTCGAGACCTTTCGTAATTAGGTAAGAATTAAAACTTTTAAAACTATTAGGAAGATCAGATCTTCACCTTGCGCGGGTAGATGATCACCGCAAATCTGAATTCGTGGTTTTTGGAAGAGGGTTCGCTTGAAGCCGTTCAAACGTCCGGCCTCTACGGGTATCCACACGAAGCAGGATCTGATCCAAGCTTTCTATCTCACCGGGGTGCTAGCTCCCTTGCAGAGATAACTTTTGATGGCTGATCTCCTCTCTTTCTTTCAACTCATGAATGTACTTGAGAGGAGGAAGAAGAAGGAAGAAGAAGAGGAAGAAGCAAGGCCCCTGCAGCCTACTTTCTTTTTCCTGCGTTGGAAGGAGGAAAGGAGGAAGAGGAGGGCGCCATGGCTTGTTTTTCCCTTCTTCTTGCTGGCGGCTCAACCAAGGGAGGGAGAGGGTGGCCACGTGATGGAGAGGAGGGGGATTCCTATTTTCATTAGGTCAGCCCCCAAGAGTCCTCCTTTTATAACATCTAGGGCTCCTACAAGTTAGGAGCCCTTGATGTATTACCAAGAGGGGTGCCGGCCCCTCTTGTTGCCGCACCAAGAGATCCAAGGAGGAGGGGCGTGAGCCCCTCCCTCTCATGTTGCCCTAATCCTCATCTAATGAGGATTGGGAGGCCCTAATGTGGTTTAGCCTTAATCCAATTAGGCTTAGCCCAAGGGTGAACCAATTTGGATCCAATCTAGGCTAGTCCTAATCCAATTAGGACTTGAATGAACCATGACTCAATTGAACTCTTCAATCCTAATCCAATTAGGAGTCATGTTGATTCATTAGATTAATAATTAATTTAGACTTAGGGAATCCTAATCCAATTAGGATGTATTTAATTTTAGTCCTAATCCAATTAGGACTCTATTTGAATCCGAAGTCCTAATCCAATTAGGATTTCTAGGAATCCTACTCCAAGTAGGAATCCAATTTTAATTCAAAATTCCTAATCTCATTAGGATTGTAGGAATCCTATTCCAAGTAGGAATCCCAGTCCTACTCCAACTAGGATTCCCAGTCCTAATCGAATTAGGACTCTAGGAATCCTACCCGAAGTAGGACTCTTGTTTCAAGTCCAATTAATTAATTCCCTTTGTTCCTTCTTCAACTTCTTATCAATCAAATTGATTACTTGTGATTCCTAATCACGATTTCAACCATCGGATCGGTCAATACTTCTAGTGTGTGTGACCCCATAGGTTCTATTCTGACTGGTAGTGAGATATATTGTGATCTCTATCTCAATATCATTGAAAACTCCTTTCAATGGGTTGGAACGATTCCAACTCAACTCATTAGGGTTTATCGATCATCAAGATAATCCCTATGAGTCCCACCATCCACCAGTGACACCTAGCAGCATGTAGTGGCTACCCAGCAGAATGGAATGATGAACCTCTAGGTGCAGTTAACGTGTGATACAGTCCTACTATCGTGGATCCCTACAGGGCGGAGGTCATGGACAACTCGTCAAACCCCATCGTCTGTCATATGTCAAGATTTATTCGACTTGAGTTCGCTAATGGAAAACTCTTTTTCCACTTTATATTACTGCCCTGGCCAAGGTCTTAGAACTCAGTCTAACAAATCACATAGGATCACTCCTCTTCTATCAAGGTCGATAGATTCCTTATAGGTGCATACCCTACTCCTACAGTGAACTTACTGCAGCCAATCTACACTGCATGGACCCATATGGCTAGAGACCATGTATGTGTGCAGTCAAACTACAATAACCTCACTGTGAGTAGCCGAAGCACCGCAGGTCAAAGGACCAGTCACACTACTGCAACATCAAGCAAGTCACTGATGAGTGGATAGACATCCAAGTGACTTCTTGTCTTGGTCACGCTCAGTACCCTTGTTCTCTAACAAGCACCTGCACTATCACTTCAGTGTCCCTACACTGTGGACTCAAGTCTCGTCCATCCAGAAGGAAAGTGATCTGTGCACTGATTGGATCGATCACCGTCCTCGTGATGATCCATTGATCAGGAGCATTTAGAAATTAATCACCAATGATACATGCCTTAAATTCTCAACTCTTGAGAATATGTATCATCATCTTATTAATTCCTTGGACGATTCATAGACACATAAATAATATGAATGAAAAGATGCCTTTTATTTATTCAATAATAAATAGTCAAGTACAAAATTATGTCCCTAGAATCAACAATGTGTTAGCCAAATTGGCTTCTAGGGCATACATCTAACAATCTCCCACTTGCACTAAAGCCAATTGGTCATATATCTTAGGCCCATCTTCTCAAGGTGGGCTTCAGTCTTTTGCTGACTCAGCTGCTTAGTGAACGGGTCTGCCACGTTATCCGCGGAGTCTACTCTCTGCACCTCTACATCATAGTCGCGTATGAAATGGAAGCGCCGCTCTATGTGCTTGGACTTCTGATGAGACCATGGCTCCATAGCTAGTGCTATGGTGCCAATGTTATCGCAGTAAAGTGTTATGGCATCTAATGACATTACACCTAACTCTGCAATTAACTTTTAATCAGAAGGTTTCCACTGCACCCTTAGATACGGCTTAACATTCAGCTTCTAAGGTAGAATCTATAATGATCGGTTGTTTGGAACTCTTCCAATTTACTGAACCACAATTGCACATATTCTGATGTAGACTTTCTATCATCAATATGTGTGCATCCTTCTACCTTCAACTCTGATCTTCTCCCAAAGACCAAGAACATGTCCTTAGTTCTTCTCAAGTACTTAAGACTGTTCTTCACAGCTATCCAGTGCTTCTTGCCTGGATCCGACTGATATGTGCTTGTGACACTCACAGTAAGAGCTATATCAGGTCGTGTACACAGCATGGCATATATGAGGCTTCCTATTGCCGATGCATAGGGAATCTTGCTCATGCGTTGAATCTCTTCAGATGTGTTAGGGCACATCTTCTTGGAGAGATGAATTCCATGTCTTAGGGGTAAGAGACCCCTCTTGGAGTTTTCCATGCTGAACCTCTTCAGCACCTCTTCTATGTACATTTTCTGTGAAAGGCCAAGCATCCTTTTAGATCTATCTCTATAGACCTTTATTCCCAAAATATAGGATGCTTCCCCAAGGTCTTTCATGGAGAATTCTTTTGACAACCAGACCTTGACCGAGGTTAGCATGGGAATATCATTCCCAATCAGGAGAATGTCATCTACGTACAACACGAGAAAAACGACAGAACTCCCACTAACCTTTTTGTAAACACACGGTTCCTCTTCGTTTTCGATGAAATCAAACGTTTTGATTGCGTCATCGAACCGAGTGTTCCAACTCCGAGATGCTTGTTTTAGTCCATAGATGGATCTTTGCAGCTTGCAGACCTTGTGATCTCCATCACTGGAAGTGAAACCCAAAGGCTGTTCCATATAGATATCTTCATCAAGATATCCATTCAGGAAAGCAGTTTTCACATCCATCTGCCAGATTTCATAATCATGAAATGCTGCAATGGCAAGCAATGTTCGGATGGATTTTAGCATGGCTACAGGTGAAAAGGTCTCCTGATAGTCAATGCCTTCGCGCTGACTATACCCTTTCGCCACAAGCCTTGCCTTATAGGTCTCTACCTCTCCATCCGAACCTATCTTCCTTTTGTAGATCCATTTGCATCCAATAGGTACAATACCTTCTGGTGGATCTACTAAGGTCCAGACTTGGTTGGAATGCATGGAGTCTAACTCTGACTTCATAGCTTCCAGCCATTTCTCGGAATCGATATCAGATATCGCCTCGTTGTAGGTTTTGGGATCCTGTATGTGATCCCTATCTCCCACTAGGAACATTTCCTCGGTATCCTCTTCTAGTATACCTAAGTATCTATCGGGAGGATGGGAGACCCTACTAGATCTACGAGGTGGTTGAGGGACATCGTGTACTGGCTCTTTATGAATGGGTTCTATAGGATCCATGACTCGTTGCTTTTCAGAGACTTTCTCTTCAAGCTCAATTTTCCTCCCACTGCCTCTATCAAGGATAAACTGTTTTTCCAAGAAGATGGCATGACGGGTCACAAACACATTGTGATCCTCTGAGACGTAAAAATTGTATCCTAATGACTCTTTAGGATATCATATAAAACGAGCACTTATGATCCTAGCCTCTAGCTTGTCCGCCTGTAGTCTCTTGACGTGGGCCGGACATCCCCAAATCTTGAGATGACCCAGACTTGGTTTCTTACCATGCCATATCTCATACGGTGTGGTAGGAACGAATTTAGAGAGAACTCTATTCAATAAATAAATCGCTGAAAATAGGGCATCTATCTAAAGAGACAAGGGTAAATCAGTGAAGCTCATCATGGATCGGACCATATCCAATAGAGTCCGATTCCTCCTCTCCGACACTCTGTTGAACTGAGGTGTACCAGGAGGAGTCCATTATAAAACTATACCATTCTCCTTGAGATAATCACGGAACTCTCAACTAAGGTATTTACCTCTTCGATCTGATCGAAGAACCTTAGTGAGTTTTTCTATATGTTTTTCTACTTCATATTTAAACTCTTTGAACCTTTCAAAAGTTTCATATTTGTGTCTCATACACATATCCATACCGTGAATAATCATCGGTAAAATGAAGTAAAAAATTACAACCCCTAGCCTGCACATCGAATGGGCCACACACATCAGTGTGTACTAGGGTAAGTATTTCAGTGGACCTCCCTGTGTCCTACAAAGGATAATTTGGCCATCTTTCCTTGAAGGCAGAATTCACAAATCAAATATGACTCGAAAGTCAATGAGCCCAAAAGCTCATGTTTCTCCAATTTGTTTATTCTGTCTTCTCCTATATGGCCAAGCCTGAGGTGCCTTAAATACTTTAGATTTATCTCACTTTTGGATCTATTAGATCCTATGGTATTCACTGTTTGCTCAGATATATTCACAGATACATCCATATGTATGTGATAGAGACTGCCAATCTTAAAACCAGGTTAAATCAATTTAATTTTTCAAATAAATAAAAATCTTTCTATGCTAAATAAAATACAGAAATCAAATTTCTACTAGCAATAGGTCACAGTCCCTAAGTATCCTGAGCATATCTGAAAAACCTTCTGAAGGTCTGTCACCCTTCATGTACTTTATGCTTCCCATATATGTAGGACAGTTCCTCTTCCAATGGCCGTCCATGATGCAATGGAAACACTTTTCCTTGCAATTGGCTTTTTTCTTGGAACTTCCTTACTTGGTGTTTTCTTAGTCTTCTGCTTCTTCGCAGGCTTCTTCTACTTCCAAATAGACTCTCTCTTGAAAGTAGAAACCAACTTGACAGCGAAAACGATGCCCCTTGAACTTCTTCAAGGTTCCTAAGGTAGTTACCAATTTATTTAACAATTCTATTTTAGTGCATACAACCTTGTTCATATGGTAGTTTACTATAAACTATTCATATGAAGCTGGAAGGGATTACGAGATCAAATCCGTTTGCAATTCCTTGTGCATGGTCATGCCAAGCTTCTCAAGCTTCTCTAAGTCCTTTATCATGGTCAAACCATGATCATGGACAGACTGCCCATCGTTCATCTTGGCTTTGAAGAGCCTCTTGGACACTTCAAACCGAGCTGCGTGACTCTAATCACCATACAACTTTTGCAGGTGATTTAATATGTCCCTGACAATCTTTATGTTCTCATGCTGGCATTGTAATGCATTGGACATGGATGCCTTTGTGCAGCACCTAACTTTATTGTTATTGTTCGTCCACTTAACAAGCGTCTTACGCTGATCAGTGATCGGACGGATTGGTAACATGGGGATTCCATGGTCTAGCATATACCCAAATTTCTCACAATTCAAAACTATTTTTGAAATTTGCTGAGCCAATCTTTATAATTGGATTTGGTCAAACGGTTGTTCTATAGGATATGAGTTAAGAGTCTAGAAGCTGACTTTATAATCCTCAGAGAGTAAAGATTCTAGTTAGACTTTTGTACTTGATCCTAATCTGTTCTAAGGTCTTTTAGAACAAATGTAACTCCCACTATTTTCTCGAATCCCTCACACTCCCCTGGTGGGGAAACGGAAATCCCACACGACTAGGGTTTCTAGTGGGTACTGCGGTCCCACCAATTTACACGCCACCTCACCTAACAGTTATTGGTGACACATAGATGGATGAGTGTACAACTCTTGTACAATGCTTCTCAAGCATGTTGCAGTGTAACTTGGTCTCTAAGCCATGAAGACCTCACCTAACAGTTATTGGTCCCATTTCTTAGTTAAGTCAGACCCACCGTATAACCGTAGGAATAAAGTCGTCATTGGGTCCTCACCTAACAGTTATTGGTGCCCAACCCCACCTTTACCCTACAACATCTCATGTCTATAGAGAGGTCCAGCCCCCCGATGCAACTTGACCACTGTGTCCAGCCGAGACAAATCAACATCAGAAAGGCCTTAGCAGCTCTACTACAGTGGAAGACCTATTGACTTAATATTGGTTAATCAGGTCTTAGTGTTTGCAACTTGAGCCCTTCATAAGAGGTAATCGAACAATTGGCCAGGTAAGCAGGTGGGAGGCTCCCCTTACTCAGAGAGTAAGGTCCTAATTAAGTAACCACCTTTCATGCTTTCCTAGACACCAATTAGATCAATTAATCTAATATGACTTGCTCATGTCGGTTCACTCTCGACTTGATTGAGGAGGTTTTGATTTAGGTCTCAATTGGGTTTGCTACATCACATGTAAACCTATCTACCCGACTCGCATTCACATCTCATGCAAACAGTACATCACAGGCAGTTATAATCGCAGCATCAAATAAAGTTAAACTTTAAATAGGTGATGATCATGGATTCTAATTAGGTCGTATTACAAGCACATGCACATCAATCGATCATGTGGTCTTCAACTCTTGAATTGGTTCTAAGCCTCCTTGATTCGATCCTTGATCAACTCTTGATCCCATCGCCATCAACCGCTTAGATCACCTTTCATCTCATGCCTTTGCTTCAGCTTGATCGTTGATGTACATCACATCACAGAAATACAACCAGATGTAAAAATAAAAATAAAAATAAATTACATCTCCTTTTAGGAGGCACGCAGGCCTCTCAAAACATCAAATAAGATGCATGCAAGCATCTGAAAAATTACATGACATTGCAGATCACATCGCAGGTCATTACATTTGATACCAAAAGGGTTTGAATCCTATGATCATCACCGTATGCAACAATTATAATTTTCAGATCTGAAAACTAACTGATTATATCATGACATAGGTCGCTGATCATGCTAATCATGATTCTAAACTTTGTAATCCCATTAACAATGCAATTAGAATCATCTTTTTATCACATAAAAATCAGCATGCAAAAATCAGCACCCCTGAAAAATCTGCATGCAGAATTTTTCAGCATGCATGATCATTCAATTTTCAGATCTAATAAGCCTTTAGATATTTAATTCTTACCTTAATCTACGAAGCCTAGGCTCTGATACCACTGTTGGGAACCCGCCCACGCCGCTGATATTTCAAAAAATTTTCAGATGGCAGCGGAATCGGCATGCACGGGATCTACGTTCATCGCATGAACGTTGTTTCGAGACCTTTCGTAATTAGGTAAGAATTAAAACTTTTAAAACTATTAGGAAGATCAGATCTTCACCTTGCGCGGGTAGATGATCACCGCAAATCTGAATTCGTGGTTTTTGGAAGAGGGTTCGCTTGAAGCCGTTCAAACGTCCGGCCTCTACGGGTATCCACACGAAGCAGGATCCGATCCAAGCTTTCTATCTCACCGGGGTGCTAGCTCCCTTGCAGAGATAACTTTTGATGGCTGATCTCCTCTCTTTCTTTCAACTCATGAATGTACTTGAGAGGAGGAAGAAGAAGGAAGAAGAAGAGGAAGAAGCAAGGCCCCTGCAGCCTACTTTCTTTTTCCTGCGTTGGAAGGAGGAAAGGAGGAAGAGGAGGGCGCCATGGCTTCTTTTTCCCTTCTTCTTGCTGGCGGCTCAACCAAGGGAGGGAGAGGGTGGCCACGTGATGGAGAGGAGGGGGATTCCTATTTTCATTAGGTCAGCCCCCAAGAGTCCTCCTTTTATAACATCTAGGGCTCCTACAAGTTAGGAGCCCTTGATGTATTACCAAGAGGGGTGCCGGCCCCTCTTGTTGCCGCACCAAGATATCCAAGGAGGAGGGGCGTGAGCCCCTCCCTCTCATGTTGCCCTAATCCTCATCTAATGAGGATTGGGAGGCCCTAATGTGGTTTAGCCTTAATCCAATTAGGCTTAGCCCAAGGGTGAACCAATTTGGATCCAATCTAGGCTAGTCCTAATCCAATTAGGACTTGAATGAACCATGACTCAATTGAACTCTTCAATCCTAATCCAATTAGGAGTCATGTTGATTCATTAGATTAATAATTAATTTAGACTTAGGGAATCCTAATCCAATTAGGATGTATTTAATTTTAGTCCTAATCCAATTAGGACTCTATTTGAATCCGAAGTCCTAATCCAATTAGGATTTCTAGGAATCCTACTCCAAGTAGGAATCCAATTTTAATTCAAAATTCCTAATCTCATTAGGGTTGTAGGAATCCTATTCCAAGTAGGAATCCCAGTCCTACTCCAACTAGGATTCCCAGTCCTAATCGAATTAGGACTCTAGGAATCCTACCCGAAGTAGGACTCTTGTTTCAAGTCCAATTAATTAATTCCCTTTGTTCCTTCTTCAACTTCTTATCAATCAAATTGATTACTTGTGATTCCTAATCACGATTTCAACCATCGGATCGGTCAATACTTCTAGTGTGTGTGACCCCATAGGTTCTATTCTGACTGGTAGTGAGATATATTGTGATCTCTATCTCAATATCATTGAAAACTCCTTTCAATGGGTTGGAACGATTCCAACTCAACTCATTAGGGTTTATCGATCATCAAGATAATCCCTATGAGTCCCACCATCCACCAGTGACACCTAGCAGCATGTAGTGGCTACCCAGCAGAATGGAATGATGAACCTCTAGGTGCAGTTAACGTGTGATACAGTCCTACTATCGTGGATCCCTACAGGGCGGAGGTCATGGACAACTCGTCAAACCCCATCGTCTGTCATATGTCAAGATTTATTCGACTTGAGTTCGCTAATGGAAAACTCTTTTTCCACTTTATATTACTGCCCTGGCCAAGGTCTTAGAACTCAGTCTAACAAATCACATAGGATCACTCCTTTTCTATCAAGGTCGATAGATTCCTTATAGGTGCATACCCTACTCCTACAGTGAACTTACTGCAGCCAATCTACACTGCATGGACCCATATGGCTAGAGACCATGTATGTGTGCAGTCAAACTACAATAACCTCACTGTGAGTAGCCGAAGCACCGCAGGTCAAAGGACCAGTCACACTACTGCAACATCAAGCAAGTCACTGACGAGTGGATAGACATCCAAGTGACTTCTTGTCTTGGTCACGCTCAGTACCCTTGTTCTCTAACAAGCACCTGCACTATCACTTCAGTGTCCCTACACTGTGGACTCAAGTCTCGTCCATCCAGAAGGAAAGTGATCTGTGCACTTATCGGATCGATCACCGTCCTCGTGATGATCCATTGATCAGGAGCATTTAGAAATTAATCACCAATGATACATGCCTTAAATTCTCAACTCTTGAGAATATGTATCATCATCTTATTAATTCCTTGGACGATTCATAGACACATAAATAATATGAATGAAAAGATGCCTTTTATTTATTCAATAATAAATAGTCAAGTACAAAATTATGTCCCTAGAATCAACAATGTGTCAGCCAAATTGGCTTCTAGGGCATACATCTAACACAAACATCATTCATAAAATGATATATAATGAAATTTAAGTCAATGCACACGTGATATATATTTTTCTCAAGCATGGCAACTATCAAAGCAAGGGTAATACTGAAGTGTAGTATGCATAAACAGATGACTTTCTTAGAGCACTAATACCTCCACCACAGCAAGGTACCGCTTGAATTTTAGGTGCACTACTCAAGTTCACAAGTGTTTACTACAATTTATTAGACCCTGATCCATCAAATTTTCAGAATATCTCATGTTGTCTAAATTTGTCAAAAATGGTTCGCATATAAAGAAGGAGCTATCAATCCCAACTAAACATCCAAAGTACACAGAGTTCCAAATTAATGGAGTCAAACCAGCCATTACCACATGTCACTGGGTTCAGTCTGACCAACCCTATTCATGCTTATTTTTATTTTTAAACACATATGACGATTACAATAATCCAACCTCCTTAGGCTCTAGTAAGGTCCATGTAGCGAGTTTTCGGCCAATGACTCCTGATCCAGTTGGCTCAAGGCATTAGGTGAAACACCCCTCGGGCTTAATTACTCGAACCAGACTACACCACGAGGTCAGACCTGTCATCTTTTTTTTTTTTTTTTTTGCAATAAAAAGAGAAGGTAAACTGAACCATATAACGTGACTGCATTGTGGCTATAGGTCAACCAAGGTCGGAACATAAGGCACTTAGGTGATCTAGCTAGGGTATTCAACTTCTATCTTTATGTGAAAACCAAATCATGAACCTTATAGTACGGACAAGGATACTCATACTTCTTTTACAGATATGGCTTAATAAAAATGCACTAAACAAACGTGAACTCCTGAGGCCTTCCTATAGTCATTAAGTTCATGTGCGGTGATCTAATAATAGATCTCTAATCAGTCATAGTATGCATATGTTTCTTGCCTTAATAGTTGCACAAACTTAATATGAAAATACATGTGCATTGGTAATAAATCAAATGCAAAAACAAGTTTTTTTTTTTTTAATCAAAATATTTCCCTCCCCCCAACTTAAACATTGCATTGTCCTCAATGTAATAGATACAAGAAAACTATATACGAGAGACAGTAAAGAAAATAATATTGGAGAGAAGAGGAATACCTTGAGCTGTTGATATCTAGAAAATAAAACCTACAAAACTAGAAAAATAATCCTAACTAATATACACGTACCTTTGCCTTCATGCTCAGTCATAAGAAGGCTCCCCCAAGAAAAAGGAGTCCACTTCATCTGCAAAATTCTCAAGAAAAGGTTTTAACCTGTGTCCATTTACCTTAAAATTTTTACCATCCCGTGGATTCTCAATCTCAACCGCCCCATGTGGAAAAACAGTTTTTATAATGTAAGGACCTGTCCATCTCGATCGCAACTTACCAGGAAACAGATGTAAGCGGGAATCATATAAAAGAACTTTTTGCAAAGGTTCAAAAGATTTTTTTAAATTGATTTATCATGTAAGATCTTCATTCGTTCTTTACAAATCTTAGCATTATCATAAGCATCTCTGCGAATCTCGTTAAGCTCGTTTAATTGCAATTTTCTAGCTAGACCGGCATCTTGTAAATCAAAATTCAATTTTCTAATTGCCTAATACGATTTATGTTCTATTTCTACAGGAAGATGACACGCTTTTCCGTAGACTAGCCGGTAGGGAGACATGCCAAGATTGGTTTTATATGCAGTCCGATAGGCCCATAATGCATCTGATAGTTTTAAGGACCAATCTTTTCGTGATGGATTTACCGTTTTTTCTAAAATACGCTTGATTTCCCAATTGGCTAATTCTACTTGGCCACTAGTTTGCGGGTGATATGGGGTAGCAACTCTGTGGGTGACACCATACTTTTTTAATAATATCTCAAAAGGCTTATTATAAAAATATTTTCCACCATCACTAATTATAACCTTGGGCATCCCAAATCGTGAAAAAATATTTTCTTTTAAAAACTTCAGGACAGGTTTGTGATCATTGGTCTTACAAGCAATAGCTTCTACCCATTTGGACACATATTCGACACCGACTAAAATGTACTCATATCCAAAAGATGGTGGGAATGGGCCCATAAAATCGATGCCCCATATGTCAAAAATCTCAATAGTAGTAATGGGCTGAAGAGGCATCATTTGCCTACGAGTTAGACTCCCAACACGTTGACATGGGTCACATATCCTACAGAACTCGTGGGCATCTTTAAATAGTGTAGGCCAATAAAAACCACATTGCAATACCTTAGCTGCCGTTTTCTTAGAAGCAAAGTGTCCACCACAAGCATCAGTGTGACAGAAAGAAAGTACGCTTTGTATATCATGATCTGGTATGCATCGTCTAAAAATTTGGTCATTGCAATATTTAAATAAATAGGGTTCGTCATAGTAATAATTCTTTACTTCGCGCAAGAAAATTTTTCTATCTGTCGACCCCCAATGTTCCGGCATCCGGCTTGTAACAAGAAAATTTACAATATCTGTATACCATGGTATACTAGAAAGTGCAAACAACTGCTTTTCAGGGAATGAGTCTTTGATGGGAAACTGTGGCACTGAATCATGAAAAACTAATCGTGATAAATGGTCAGCAACCACATTCTCTACTCCCTTTTTATCTTTAATGGTGATGTCAAATTCTTGGAGTAGAAGTATCCATCGTATTAAGCGTGGTTTGGCCTCTTTCTTATCCAGCAAATATTTTAATGCTGCATGGTCCGTGAAGATAACAATAGGAGCACCAAGGATATAAGAGCGAAATTTATCTAAGGCAAATACTACAGCAAGCAATTCCTTCTCGGTGGTGGTGTAATTCATTTGAGCATCGTTTAAGGTTTTGCTTGCATAGTAAATGACATATGGCTTATTATCCTTGCGTTGTCCTAGGACGGCTCCTATCGCATAGTCGCTAGCGTCGCACATAATCTCAAAAGGTAAGGACCAATCAGGTGGTCGTACGATGGGTGCAGTGCTAAGCATAGACTTTAACTTTTCGAATGCCTTCTGACAGGTTTCAGTCCAATTGAATGTGTATCAAGGGACAGGAGGTTACATAATGGTCGAGCTATGACACTAAAGTCCTTGATGAACCTCCTATAAAATCCGGCGTGACCCAAAAATGATCGAACATCTCTAACCGTCTTGGGTGCAGGTAGCTTAGCAATTAAATCGATCTTAGCTCTATCTACTTCCATGCCCTTCGATGAAACAATATGTCCTAGGACAATTTCCTTTGGTACCATGAAGTGGCATTTCTTCCAATTCAATATCAAATTCTTTTCTATACATCGAGCTAAGACTGCTTGTAAATGTGACAAGCAATCATCAAATGAGTAACCAAAAATGGAGAAGTCATCCATGAACACTTCCAAAAACTTTTCGTTCATGTCTTCAAAGATGCTGAGCATGCATCTTTGGAATGTTGCAGGTGCATTACACAACCCGAATGGCATTCGTCGGAAAGCAAATGTGCCAAAAGGACAAGTGAAGGTAGTCTTCTCTTGATCTTCTGGTGAAATTTCAATTTGATAATATCCCGAATAGCCATCGAGAAAACAATAGAAATCATGCCCTGCAACTCTCTCCAACACTTGGTCTAGGAAGGGTAGAGGAAAGTGATCCTTTCGTGTGACCAAATTCAGCTTTCGGTAGTCGACACACATGCGCCAACTCGTCGGGACACGAGTTGGAACTAGTTCACCTTGTTCATTTTCTACTACCGTCAAACCCGATTTCTTAGGAACGACTTGAGTAGGGCTTACCCACTTGCTGTCGAAAATTGGATAAATAATACCCACGTCAAGCAACTTGAGGACTTCTGCCTTAACCACATCTCTCATCGTAGGATTCAACCTTCGTTGCATTTGCCTTGTGGTTTTGGCATTGTCCTCCAAATATATCCGGTGCGTGCAAATTAAGGAGCTAATTCCCTTCAAATCGGCAATAGACCATCCTAAGGCTCCTTTATGATTCTTTAAAACATCAATTAATTTTTTTTCTTGGGTATGATCAAGTCCAGACGAGATGATTACAGGAAAAGTATCTTCGGGTCCAAGAAAAGCATACTTAAGTTCCTTTGGTAAGGGTTTCAATTCGAGCTTGGGTGCTTGCTCATGGGATGGTTCTATTTTCACCTCTCGAGGCGACAATCTCTCAAATTCTCCTTCTTTTGGTCTCCACCCATTGACCATCTTGATATCCAGATTATCCACAATATGTGTGACTGACAAATCATCATCATTGGTTCCATTAGGACACCAATCAATTAAGCTATCATTGAATGGGTCGTTAATTGCTTTAGCTAACAAATAATCTTTTGCGATGGTTTCAACCCAATCAACCTCCTTACTCTCTTCGGGATCATTGGGTTGTTTGCACACATTAAAAATGTTCAATTCTAAGGTCATGTTACCAAAAGAAAGCTTCATGACGCCATTCCTATAATTAATCAATGCATTAGAAGTTGCAAGAAACGGACGTCCTAAAATGATCGGAATCTGAGACTGTGAGTTCGAAGCCGGATGTGTGTCCAATACAATAAAATCGACAGGAAAGTAGAACTTGTCTACTTGGACTAATACATCCTCGATAATCCCCCTTGGAATTTTAACTGACCTGTCAGCTAATTGCAAAGTGACGGAGGTTGGCTTCGACTCACCTAAACCAAGTTGCTCATATACAGAATATGGCAACAAATTCACACTTGCCCCTAAATCTAACAATGCTCGCTCTATCCTAAAGTCGCCTATGATGCATGAGATGGTTGGGCAACCTGGATCTTTATATTTAGGGAGAATGTTGTGCTGCAAAATAGCACTCACGTTTTCAGTTAAAAATGCCTTCTTCTTAACATTTAATCGGCGCTTAACAGGACACAAGTCCTTTAAAAATTTGGCATATGAGGGTACTTGTTTGATTGCATCAAGAAGAGGTATATTGATTTTTACTTGTTTAAAAAGCTCAAGAATTTCAGAGTTAGGTTCGAGCTTTTGCAACGGCTTTAACCGTTGTGGAAAAGGACATTCAACTTTCTTAGTAGAAGTTGGGACCTCAACTTCTTCTTTGTCCCTTTCATCAACTTTGGGAGCATCAGAATTAGAAGTGACTTGCGATCTCAATTGGACAGTTTGATCAATGACTTTCCCATTACGCAAAGTCATGATGCTCTTTGCATGCTCTGTATGCGAACTAGAAGGAGCCGTATTATTACTACCATGCATTTGTGGGTTAGGTTGGGGTTGAGCTGGAAGCTTACCCTTCTCTTGGGTACTTAGGACGGTAGTCAACATTGACAATTGGTTCCTTATGTCTTCAAAATTTCGAGTATTTTGAGCATTGATATTAGCTTGACCTTGTAGAAAAGTTTGTATGGATTGCAATGTATCCTCGATATTTGGCTTTTGAGAAGGTGATGGTGCATAAGGAGGATGTGCAGGTGGAGGAGCTGAATGGTGTGACTGTTGAGGATGATCGTTTCTCCACCTAAAGTTTGGATGATTCTTCCAACCAAGGTTATAGGTATTCGAGTATGGATCGTTATAAGGCTTTTGGTAGGAGTTCATAGCATTTGCTTGATCGTGCAAGACTTCTTTGAATGCCGGTATGGTGGGACAATCTGTAGTAGTATGACCCGACATATCGCAGATACCACAACACTCGTTTCTAAGCTCTATAGTCTTGACAGGCTCAACCTTCCTAAGCTCAATTTCTTCTACCTTCCTAGTGAGGGCTGCCATTTTAGCATGAAGATCATCCTCAGTTCTGAGGTTGTAAAGGCCTCCCTGTACAGAGCTAGTAGGCTTAGGTAAAGACTTGGTATTTCTATCCCCGTTATCCCAAAGTTGGGCAGTCTCAGCAAGGGAATCCAAATACTCCCATGCCTCATCAGGTTGTTTTTCTAAGAATCTACCATTGCACATGGTCTCTACAAACTGTTTCAACTGTGGAGATAAACCTTCATAAAAGAAGCTAATGGTTCTCCAAGTTTCGAACCCATGATGAGGGCATGAGGGAAGAAGGTCTTTAAATCTTTCCCAACATTCATAAAATGTTTCATTATCTTTTTGTTGAAAATTGCTAATATGTCTTTTTAAAAAGTTGGTCCTTTGTGTGGGAAAGAACTTCTTCAAAAATTCTCTCTGCATATCTTGCCAATTTCTTATTGATCTAGGTCGCAAAGAGTTTAGCCATGTTTTGGCCTTATCCTTTAGAGAGAAAGGGAACAATGTCAACTTGAGGACATCCTCGGTGACATTTGGCACTCTAAATGTAATGCTCAATTCTTCAAAATCCTTTAAATGAAGATACGGACTTTCGGACTCTAACCCGTGGAACTTGGGCAGCAATTGAATTACCCTGGGTTTGATGTCAAAATGTCCTACATTATCAGGAAAAATTATGCATGAAGGCTGACTAGTCCTAGCCGGTTGTAGGTATTGTCTTAGAGTCATAACATGGGGTTCTCGTTCTCGATTGTGGTGACTCTCCGCATCTTCATTTAGATCAGCCATCTCACAAGGTGTGAGATATTGAGAAGGAATTTCAGGGGTATGTCCTAAGGGATGATCTAAAGTTGTACGACTTAATCGACCAGTGTCGTCCCTATTCCACTTTAGCATGCAAAATAATTCCCTCTCTTTTTTTTTTTTTTTAAAATTATAAGTACCAACTAAAGATAACCTAAAACGACACCTTAATTCAAAAACTATTCTCAATCAATCATGCAACAAAACATTACACCTCAATTTCTAATGTTTTTCTTAAATTTCTAGACAGCTCCTAACTGGTTTGAAGAGGACACCTAAGCCTCCAATCCGGTCTAATGAACCTAGTTGACCAGGTAAGCTCCCAGGTAAGTGGAGGGGTCACGATGCGTTCGCAAAGGTCCCACTTAAAACCCACTTGCCTCGAACAGATGAACTGTTTCCCTTATAGGGACAAAGCTTGCCTAGACATCAACTAAGCCACAGAGCGAAATTGGTGCAACTTTTGGTGGTCTTCGTCCTATTGAGCTCGAATGTCCTTAGGGGCCAACGTCTAGTTGATTTTAGTTAAGCTTGGGACATTTATGCACTGGGGTGTTTTTTTTTGGGCTAAGGACGAGTGATGAAATCCCGACCTTATCTTTTTAAATGGGTTCAGCCCTTAGAATATTTTATGCTGATGCCTTATACTATATGCAACAATCAAGAGATTTTTTTTTTTAATATTTTATGGCATGACATTAAATTTCATTGAATAGGTGATCAAGCAAATTATTTCTTTCTTTTTTTAAAAAAATTTTATGAGTTGAAGTCTGAAATTTGAAATTTGAATTCTAAAATTTGAAATTTAAAATTTTAGGTTTTCCCTCTCTTTTTTTTAATTAAATAATCACCCTTGATCTTTTTTCTTAAAGTTTTTTTTTTTTTAAATTTTTAATTAGCAACAAGGGTTAATGAGATATGATAACAATAAAATTCTGATTCTAAAAAAAAAATAAATGCAGAAAATTTAAAGTAGAAAGCAGCAAGGTTTCGTATTAATCTGATGGTCTTAAAAATGTCAGAATGTCAATCAAACCGTTCATATTATCTAGCAATGTGTCTTACACTAGCGGACCAAATTTGAGTCAAATCAGACGGCTAATTTATATGATATCAGAGTTTGATGCAAACTGTGCAGGGAATTAAAAATAGTAGTAAAGATGCAAATTTTTTTTTTTTCAAAAGAAAAATACTAACTACTAAGGTAAAAATTAAATCTAAAATTATACTAATAACTCAGCCGTTCCCCGGCAACGGCGCCAAAAACTTGGTGCAAAAATAAAACTGTTCTCCCAAGTGCAGGAGAATCGCACAAGTAGTATAACTCGGAAGTCCGAGGTCGATTCCTCAGGGAACGATCTATGGATTATTAGCGTAATCTTTCGATGTGATTTTTAGTCGATCTTTAGAAATTAAAAGCAGAGAATAATATGTGATTAAACAACGTTCAAGAATATAGAGAAAGCTAGGGATCCGGAATCTTCCTTGACAATATTACTTTCAACAAATAAACTCGGCGATTCTTGATTAAGGATTAATAAGATGGGGTAGTTCTAATCATGGAGTATACAATCTGAAAACATGAATTAAATATCCAAGTATTTATCGTGCCGGTTACGTCTACGACAAATCAAGCATCGAAATAATTCATGCATCAATATATATAAACCATGTAAGATCTATCTAATAAATAAATATGCAAGAATCCAAAACATACCAATGGATATAAAACAATTAGAATTAAAGTTTAGAGTGTACTTGATGAAAGCAACATGACAAGGGTTCATCCATCACCCTTTGCCAAAGGAATTAGCAAGCCATTACAAACATCAGCCTCTCTCCCTTTTCTCTCTCTCTATTTTTTTCTTTCTTCTTTTTATTTTCGGAAACAGGGCATACCCTGTTTCCTTTCTTTCTCACTTTCTCTCCTCTGTTTTTTTCTTTTTCTTTCCACTGCAGCCGCCCGCCTCCTTTCTTCCTCCTGTTTTTTTTTTTTCAAATCGGGGCTCCCTTCTTTCGGATCAGAGGCCTCCTCATATAGATCCCCAGAGCCCATGGAATCGATGATTCCCCTGATCGCGCGTGGGGAGGAGCGGACGGCAAGGATCGTGCGTTGCGGACGATGGGCTGATGCTGGTGCGGACGATGCGCGGACGTTGCGACGCTTCACGGGATGCTGGTGGTGCCGAGCCGCTCACGAATGGCTGGAATGGAGGAAGAATCGGGCGCTGATCTCGGCTGGGAGGTGAAGCGGACAGACGCCATGGATTACGGCTGGGAAGAAGGCTGGGAAAGAAGATGATGCGGGAGAATCGTGGAAGGCTGCAGGGGGCGCTGATCTCGGCTGGAAGGACGGGATCAATGGCGCTTTGGGTGTTCTGGGATGAGACGCGGCAGATGGCTGGGATCGATTGGTGCCTGGGAGCCGATCGCGGTAGCTGGAGCTGGAGGGTGAGAGGACGGCTGCGGGATTGAAGCTTGGAATGCAGTGAAGACGGGGTGCTGGGAAGTGATCGCGGGAGGAGGCTTTGATCACGGTTGCTGCGACGTTGGAGCTGAAACGGGTCCGGAAGAAGGGGATCACGGGCTCGGAAGCTGTGGAGATGATCGCGGACTGTTGGGGAGGTCGCCGAGATGGTCATGAATGGCTGCAGGCGAGATCAACGGGATGCTGGGGGTTTCACGGGTGGCTGGGAGAAGCGTGAGATGGGCGCAGGTCACGGATCGCGATCTCCTCCGGACGGCGGCTGGGAAGCTTCACGGGCTGCAAGGATGGGAGAGTTGATCGCTTGCCAAAAGGGTGGATGGCTGTGATCGTTCCCTTTGAATGGTCACCAAGTGTTGCTCCAGTGTGATTAGGCTTGGCTGCTACTGTGGTTGTGAGCTTGATGAATGATAGGTTTGACCAAGCCATAGTGAGATTGGGTGCGTATGATTTGGGGCTATGCATCTTTCTGAACCCAATTATACCAAATGTGCATTTTATTTCTGATTTGTGCCAAATAAAAAAATATGAAATTATTGTAGCTCTTTTATCATTATTTGTTGGAAATATATTAATTTAAGCTGTGTGTAGATCGCACTTTTGTGCTCTCATCATACCCCCCAACTAGCTTATTGCTAGTCTCTAGCAATTAACGAGCAAATAATAATATCAGTGTACAAAAAGTGTTGGTCAATCATTTGACTTTTTATTAAAGTTAAAGACATAAAACTAAGATATGTACCCACTTTCGTAGGGTATCACGATTGCACTTAGCACGTGCAACAAGCCGTTAAACCCCTAGGTTACCCTAGTGGACGAGTGTTGTCTCGTGAGGGTTTGCAGTGATGTTACCCACAAACATCATTCATAAAATGATATATAATGAAATTTAAGTCAATGCACACGTGATATATATTTTTCTCAAGCATGGCAACTATCAAAGCAAGGGTAATACTGAAGTGTAGTATGCATAAACAGATGACTTTCTTAGAGCACTAATACCTCCACCACAGCATGGTACCGCTTGAATTTTAGGTGCACTACTCAAGTTCACAAGTGTTTACTGCAATTTATTAGACCCTGATCCATCAAATTTTCAGAATATCTCATGTTGTCTAAATTTGTCAAAAATGGTTCGCATATAAAGAAGGAGCTATCAATCCCAACTAAACATCCAAAGTACACAGAGTTCCAAATTAATGGAGTCAAACCAGCCATTACCACATGTCACTGGGTTCAGTCTGACCAACCCTATTCATGCTTATTTTTATTTTTAAACACATATGACGATTACAATAATCCAACCTCCTTAGGCTCTAGTAAGGTCCATGTAGCGAGTTTTCGGACAATGACTCCTGATCCAGTTGGCTCAAGGCATTAGGTGAAACACCCCTCGGGCTTAATTACTCGAACCAGACTACACCACGAGGTCAGACTTGTCATCTTTTTTTTTTTTTGCAATAAAAAGAGAAGGTAAACTGAACCATATAACGTGACTGCATTGTGGCTATAGGTCAACCAAGGTTGGAACATAAGGCACTTAGGTGATCTAGCTAGGGTATTCAACTTCTATCTTTATGTGAAAACCAAATCATGTACCTTATAGTACGGACAAGGATACTCATATTTCTTTTACAGATATGGCTTAATAAAAATGCACTAAACAAACGTGAACTCCTGAGGCCTTCCTATAGTCATTAAGTTCATGTGCGGTGATCTAATAATAGATCTCTAATCAGTCATAGTATGCATATGTTTCTTGCCTTAATAGTTGCACAAACTTAATATGAAAATACATGTGCATTGGTAATAAATCAAATGCAAAAACAAGTTTTTTTTTTTTTTTAATCGAAATATTTCCCTCCCCCCAACTTAAACATTGCATTGTCCTCAATGTAATAGATACAAGAAAACTATATACGAGAGACAGTAGAGAAAATAATATTGGAGAGAAGAGGAATACCTTGAGCTGTTGATATCTAGAAAATAAAACCTACAAAACTAGAAAAATAATCCTAACTAATATACACGTACCTTTGCCTTCATGCTCAGTCATAAGAAGGCTCCCCCAAGAAAAAGGAGTCCACTTCATCTGCAAAATTCTCAAGAAAAGGTTTTAACCTGTGTCCATTTACCTTAAAATTTTTACCATCCCATGAATTCTCAATCTCAACCGCCCCATGTGGAAAAACAGTTTTTATAATGTAAGGACCTGTCCATCTCGATCGCAACTTACCAGGAAACAGATGTAAGCGAAAATCATATAAAAGAACTTTTTGCAAAGGTTCAAAAGATTTTTTTAAATTGATTTATCATGTAAGATCTTCATTCGTTCTTTACAAATCTTAGCATTATCATAAGCATCTCTGCGAATCTCGTTAAGCTCGTTTAATTGCAATTTTCTAGCTAGACCGGCATCTTGTAAATCAAAATTCAATTTTCTAATTGTCCAATACGATTTATGTTCTATTTCTACAGGAAGATGACACGCTTTTCCGTAGACTAGCCGGTAGGGAGACATGCCAAGATTGGTTTTATATGCAGTCCGATAGGCCCATAATGCATCTGATAGTTTTAAGGACCAATTTTTTCGTGATGGATTTACCGTTTTTTTCTAAAATATGCTTGATTTCCCTATTGGCTAATTCTACTTGGCCACTAGTTTGCGGGTGATATGGGGTAGCAACTCTGTGGGTGACACCATACTTTTTTAATAATGTCTCAAAAGGCTTATTACAAAAATATTTTCCACCGTCACTAATTATAACCTTGGGCATCCCAAATCGTGAAAAAATATTTTCTTTTAAAAACTTCAGGACAGGTTTGTGATCATTGGTCTTACAAGCAACAGCTTCTACCCATTTGGACACATATTCGACACCGACTAAAATGTACTCATATCCAAAAGATGGTGGGAATGGGCCCATAAAATCGATGCCCCATATGTCAAAAATCTCAATAGTAGTAATGGGCTGAAGAGGCATCATTTGCCTACGAGTTAGACTCCCAACACGTTGACATGGGTCACATGTCCTACAGAACTCGTGGGCATCTTTAAATAGTGTAGGCCAATAAAAACCACATTGCAATACCTTAGCTGTCGTTTTCTTAGAAGCAAAGTGTCCACCACAAGCATCAGTGTGACAGAAAGAAAGTACGCTTTGTATATCATGATCTGGTATGCATCGTCTAAAAATTTGGTCATTGCAATATTTAAATAAATAGGGTTCGTCATAGTAATAATTCTTTACTTCGCGCAAGAAAATTTTTCTATCTGTCGACCCCCAATGTTCCGGCATCCGGCATGTAACAAGAAAATTTACAATATCTGTATACCATGGTATACTAGAAAGTGCAAACAACTGCTTTTCAGGGAATGAGTCTTTGATGGGAAACTGTGGCACTGAATCATGAAAAACTAATCGTGATAAATGGTCAGCAACCACATTCTCTACTCCCTTTTTATCTTTAATGGTGATGTCAAATTCTTGGAGTAGAAGTATCCATCGTATTAAGCGTGGTTTGGCCTCTTTCTTATCCAGCAAATATTTTAACGCTGCATGGTCCGTGAAGATAACAATAGGAGCACCAAGGATATAAGAGCGAAATTTATCTAAGGCAAATACTACAGCAAGCAATTCCTTCTCGGTGGTGGTGTAATTCATTTGAGCATCGTTTAAGGTTTTGCTTGCATAGTAAATGACATATGGCTTATTATCCTTGCGTTGTCCTAGGACGGCTCCTATCGCATAGTCGCTAGCGTCGCACATAATCTCAAAAGGTAAGGACCAATCAGGTGGTCGTACGATGGGTGCAGTGCTAAGCATAGACTTTAACTTTTCGAATGCCTTCTGACAGGTTTCAGTCCAATTGAATGGTGTATCAAGGGACAGGAGGTTACATAATGGTCGAGCTATGACACTAAAGTCCTTGATGAACCTCCTATAAAATCCGGCGTGACCCAAAAATGATCGAACATCTCTAACCGTCTTGGGTGCAGGTAGCTTAGCAATTAAATCGATCTTAGCTCTATCTACTTCCATGCCCTTCGATGAAACAATATGTCCTAGGACAATTCCCTTTGGTACCATGAAGTGGCATTTCTTCCAATTCAATATCAAATTCTTTTCTATACATCGAGCTAAGACTGCTTGTAAATGTGACAAGCAATCATCAAATGAGTAACCAAAAATGGAGAAGTCATCCATGAACACTTCCAAAAACTTCTCGTTCATGTCTTCAAAGATGCTGAGCATGCATCTTTGGAATGTTGCAGGTGCATTACACAACCCGAATGGCATTCGTCGGAAAGCAAATGTGCCAAAAGGACAAGTGAAGGTAGTCTTCTCTTGATCTTCTGGTGAAATTTCAATTTGATAATATCCCGAATAGCCATCGAGAAAACAATAGAAATCATGCCCTGCAACTCTCTCCAACACTTGGTCTAGGAAGGGTAGAGGAAAGTGATCCTTTCGTGTGACCAAATTCAGCTTTCGGTAGTCGACACACATGCGCCAACTCGTCGGGACACGAGTTGGAACTAGTTCACCTTGTTCATTTTCTACTACCGTCAAACCCGATTTCTTAAGAACGACTTGAGTAGGGCTTACCCACTTGCTGTCGGAAATTGGGTAAATAATACCCACGTCAAGCAACTTGAGGACTTCTACCTTAACCACATCTCTCATCGTAGGATTCAACCTTCGTTGCATTTGCCTTGTGGTTTTGGCATTGTCCTCCAAATATATCCGGTGCGTGCAAATTAAGGGGCTAATTCCCTTCAAATCGGCAATAGACCATCCTAAGGCTCCTTTATGATTCTTTAAAACATCAATTAATTTTCTTTCTTGGGTATGATCAAGTCCAGACGAGATGATTACAGGAAAAGTATCTTCGGGTCCAAGAAAAGCATACTTAAGTTCCTTTGGTAAGGGTTTCAATTCGAGCTTGGGTGCTTGCTCATGGGATGGTTCTATTTTCACCTCTCGAGGCGACAATCTCTCAAATTCTCCTTCTTTTGGTCTCCACCCATTGACCATCTTGATATCCAGATTATCCACAATAGGTGTGACTGAGAAATCATCATCATTGGTTCCATTAGGACACCAATCAATTAAGCTATCATTGAATGGGTCGTTAATTGCTTTAGCTAACAAATAATCTTTTGCGATGGTTTCAACCCAATCAACCTCCTTACTCTCTTCGGGATCATTGGGTTGTTTGCACACATTAAAAATGTTCAATTCTAAGGTCATGTTACCAAAAGAAAGCTTCATGACGCCATTCCTACAATTAATCAATGCATTAGAAGTTGCAAGGAACGGACGTCCTAAAATGACCGAAATCTGAGACTGTGAGTTCGAAGCCGGATGTGTGTCCAATACAATAAAATCGACAGGAAAGTAGAACTTGTCTACTTGGACTAATACATCCTCGATAATCCCCCTTGGAATTTTAACTGACCTGTCAGCTAATTGCAAAGTGACGGAGGTTGGCTTCAACTCACCTAAACCAAGTTGCTCATATACAGAATATGGCAACAAATTCACACTTGCCCCTAAATCTAACAATGCTCGCTCTATCCTAAAGTCGCCTATGATGCATGAGATGGTTGGGCAACCTGGATCTTTATATTTAGGGAGAATGTTGTGCTGCAAAATAGCACTCACATTTTCAGTTAAAAATGCCTTCTTCTTAACATTTAATCGGCGCTTAACAGTACACAAGTCCTTCAAAAATTTGGCATATGAGGGTACTTGTTTGATTGCATCAAGAAGAGGTATATTGATTTTTACTTGTTTAAAAAGCTCAAGAATTTCAGAGTTAGGTTCGAGCTTTTGCAACGGCTTTAACCGTTGTGGAAAAGGACATTCAACTTTCTTAGTAGAAGTTGGGACCTCAACTTCTTCTTTGTCCCTTTCATCAACTTTGGGAGCATCAGAATTAGAAGTGACTTGCGATCTCAATTGGACAGTTTGATCAATGACTTTCCCATTACGCAAAGTCATGATGCTCTTTGCATGCTTTGTATGCGAACTAGAAGGAGCCGTATTATTACTACCGTGCATTTGTGGGTTAGGTTGGGGTTGAGCTGGAAGCTTACCCTTCTCTTGGGTACTTAGGACGGTAGTCAACATTGACAATTGGTTCCTTATGTCTTCAAAATTTTGAGTATTTTGAGCATTGATATTAGCTTGACCTTGTAGAAAAGTTTGTATGGATTGCAATGTATCCTCGATATTTGGCTTTTGAGAAGGTGATGGTGCATAAGGAGGATGTGCAGGTGGAGGAGCTGAATGGTGTGACTGTTGAGGATGATCGTTTCTCCACCTAAAGTTTGGATGATTCTTCCAACCAGGGTTATAGGTATTCGAGTATGGATCGTTATAAGGCTTTTGGTAGGAGTTCATAGCATTTGCTTGATCGTGCAAGACTTCTTTGAATGCCGGTATGGTGGGACAATCTGTAGTAGTATGACCCGATATATCGCAGATACCACAACACTCGTTTCTAAGCTCTATAGTCTTGACAGGCTCAACCTTCCTAAGCTCAATTTCTTCTACCTTCCTAGTGAGGGCTGCCATTTTAGCATGAAGATCATCCTCAGTTCTGAGGTTGTAAAGGCCTCCCTGTACAGAGCTAGTAGGCTTAGGTAAAGACTTGGTATTTCTATCCCCATTATCCCAAAGTTGGGCAGTCTCAGCAAGGGAATCCAAATACTCCCATGCCTCATCAGGTTGTTTTTCTAAGAATCTACCATTGCACATGGTCTCTACAAACTGTTTCAACTGTGGAGATAAACCTTCATAAAAGAAGCTAATGGTTCTCCAAGTTTCGAACCCATGATGAGGGCATGAGAGAAGAAGGTCTTTAAATCTTTCCCAACATTCATAAAATGTTTCATTATCTTTTTGTTGAAAATTGCTAATATGTCTTTTTAAAAAGTTGGTCCTTTGTGTGGGAAAGAACTTCTTCAAAAATTCTCTCTGCATATCTTGCCAATTTCTTATTGATCTAGGTCGCAAAGAGTTTAGCCATGTTTTGGCCTTATCCTTTAGAGAGAAAGGGAACAATGTCAACTTGAGGACATCCTCGGTGACATTTGGCACTCTAAATGTAATGCTCAATTCTTCAAAATCCTTTAAATGAAGATACGGACTTTCGGACTCTAACCCGTGGAACTTGGGCAGCAATTGAATTACCCTGGGTTTGATGTCAAAATGTCCTACATTATCAGGAAAAATTATGCATGAAGGCTGACTAGTCCTAGCCGGTTGTAGGTATTGTCTTAGAGTCATAACATGGGGTTCTCGTTCTCGATTGTGGTGACTCCCCGCATCTTCATTTAGATCAGCCATCTCACAAGGTGTGAGATATTGAGAAGGAATTTCAGGGGTATGTCCTAAGGGATGATCTAAAGTTGTACGACTTAATCGACCAGTGTCGTCCCTATTCCACTTTAGCATGCAAAATAATTCCCTCTCTTTTTTTTTTTTTTAAATTATAAGTACCAACTAAAGATAACCTAAAACGACACCTTAATTCAAAAATCTATTCTCAATCAATCATGCAACAAAACATTACACCTCAATTTCTAATGTTTTTCTTAAATTTCTAGACAGCTCCTAACTGGTTTGAAGAGGACACCTAAGCCTCCAATCCGGTCTAATGAACCTAGTTGACCAGGTAAGCTCCCAGGTAAGTGGAGGGGTCACGATGCGTTCGCAAAGTTTCCACTTAAAACCCACTTGCCTCGAACAGATGAACTGTCTCCCTTATAGGGACAAAGCTTGCCTAGACATCAACTAAGCCACAGAGCGAAATTGGTGCAACTTTTGGTGGTCTTCGTCCTATTGAGCTCGAATGTCCTTAGGGGCCAACGTCTAGTTGCTTTTAGTTAAGCTTGGGACATTTATGCACTGGGGTGTTTTTTTTTGGGCTAAGGACGAGTGATGAAATCCCGACCTTATCTTTTTAAATGGGTTCAGCCCTTAGAATATTTTATGCTGATGCCTTATACTATATGCAACAATCAAGAGATTTTTTTTTTTAATATTTTATGGCATGACATTAAATTTCATTGAATAGGTGATCAAGCAAATTATTTCTTTCTTTTTTAAAAAAAATTTTATGAGTTGAAGTCTGAAATTTGAAATTTGAATTCTAAAATTTGAAATTTAAAATTTTAGGTTTTCCCTCTCTTTTTTTTAATTAAATAATCACCCTTGATCTTTTCTTAAAGTTTTTTTTTTAAATTTTTAATTAGCAACAAGGGTTAATGAGATATGATAACAATAAAATTCTGATTCTAAAAAAAAAATAAATGCAGAAAATTTAAAGTAGAAAGCAGCAAGGTTTCGTATTAATCTGATGGTCTTAAAAATGTCAGAATGTCAATCAGACCGTTCATATTATCTAGCAATGTGTCTTACACTAGCGGACCAAATTTGAGTCAAATCAGACGGCTAATTTATATGATATCAGAGTTGATGCAAACTGTGCAGGGAATTAAAAATAGTAGTAAAGATGCAAATTTTTTTTTTTCAAAAGAAAAATACTAACTACTAAGGTAAAAATTAAATCTAAAATTATACTAATAACTCAGCCGTTCCCCGGCAACGGCGCCAAAAACTTGGTGCAAAAATAAAACTGTTCTCCCAAGTGCAGGAGAATCGCACAAGTAGTATAACTCGGAAGTCCGAGGTCGATTCCTCAGGGAACGATCTATGGATTATTAGCGTAATCTTTCGATGTAATTTTTAGTCGATCTTTAGAAATTAAAAGCAGAGAATAATATGTGATTAAACAACGTTCAAGAATATAGAGAAAGCTAGGGATCCGGAATCTTCCTTGACAATATTACTTTCAACAAATAAACTCGGCGATTCTTGATTAAGGATTAATAAGATGGGGTAGTTCTAATCATGGAGTATACAATCTGAAAACATGAATTAAATATCCAAATATTTATCGTGCCGGTTACGTCTACGACAAATCAAGCATCGAAATAATCCATGCATCAATATATATAAACCATGCAAGATCTATCTAATAAATAAATATGCAAGAACCCAAAACATACCAATGGATATAAAACAATTAGAATTAAAGTTTAGAGTGTACTTGATGAAAGCAACATGACAAGGGTTCATCCATCACCCTTTGCCAAAGGAATTAGCAAGCCATTACAAACATCAGCCTCTCTCCCTTTTCTCTCTCTCTATTTTTTTCTTTCTTCTTTTTATTTTCGGAAACAGGGCATACCCTGTTTCCTTTCTTTCTCACTTTCTCTCCTCTGTTTTTTTCTTTTTCTTTCCACTGCAGCCGCCCGCCTCCTTTCTTCCTCCTGTTTTTTTTTTTTTTCAAATCGGGGCTCCCTTCTTTCGGATCAGAGGCCTCCTCATATAGATCCCCAGAGCCCATGGAATCGATGATTCCCCTGATCGCGCGTGGGGAGGAGCGGACGGCAAGGATCGTGCGTTGCGGACGATGGGCTGATGCTGGTGCGGACGATGCGCGGACGTTGCGACGCTTCACGGGATGCTGGTGGTGCCGAGCCGCTCACGAATGGCTGGAATGGAGGAAGAATCGGGCGCTGATCTCGGCTGGGAGGTGAAGCGGACAGACGCCATGGATTACGGCTGGGAAGAAGGCTGAGAAGGCTGGGAAAGAAGATGATGTGGGAGAATCGTGGAAGGCTGCAGGGGGCGCTGATCTCGGCTGGAAGGACGGGATCAATGGCGCTTTGGGTGTTCTGGGATGAGACGCGGCAGATGGCTGGGATCGATTGGTGCCTGGGAGCCGATCGCGGTAGCTGGAGCTGGAGGGTGAGAGGACGGCTGCGGGATTGAAGCTTGGAATGCAGTGAAGACGGGGTGCTGGGAAGTGATCGCGGGAGGAGGCTTTGATCACGGTTGCTGCGACGTTGGAGCTGAAACGGGTCCGGAAGAAGGGGATCACGGGCTCGGAAGCTGTGGAGATGATCGCGGACTGTTGGGGAGGTCGCCGAGATGGTCATGAATGGCTGCAGGCGAGATCAACGGGATGCTGGGGGTTTCACGGGTGGCTGGGAGAAGCGTGAGATGGGCGCAGGTCACGGATCGCGATCTCCTCCGGACGGCGGCTGGGAAGCTTCACGGGCTGCAAGGATGGGAGAGTTGATCGCTTGCCAAAAGGGTGGATGGCTGTGATCGTTCCCTTTGAATGGTCACCAAGTGTTGCTCCAGTATGATTAGGCTTGGCTGCTACTGTGGTTGTGAGCTTGATGAATGATAGGTTTGACCAAGCCATAGTGAGATTGGGTGCGTATGATTTGGGGCTATGCATCTTTCTGAACCCAATTATACCAAATGTGCATTTTATTTCTGATTTGTGCCAAATAAAAAAATATGAAATTAATGTAGCTCTTTTATCATTATTTGTTGGAAATAATATTAATTTAAGCTGTGTGTAGATCGCACTTTTGTGCTCTCATCAGCCAACATGATGCATCGAACAGTGATCCGGTCACTGAGCCACTTCTGATAAGTGTCTCTGGCCGATCTTGATGCATTAGCAGCGGGCTGCTCAGGTGCTTGATCCGTTATCACATAAAGGATCCTCTCATGCTCTAGCACTATTTTCAGTTTTCTATGCCAATTATTGAAATTTGGACCAGTCAACTTGTCATTGTCCAACAATGAGCGAAGTGATAAATTAGTGGTCATTTCTGCATAAAAAGAAAATTTGGCTATTAGTATATGAATTGACTAAACACAGTAGACTTGGACTTTAGTCTAAAGATATTTCCACTATTTTATACAAATTGGTAGCCTCTACCTCTAATTCGAAAAATTACTCCTAATTCTTTAGTGGGCACTAGAACCCAATAGATCCCATATAGGCCCGAGTGTGGCTCGGCTAACCCATATGCACCTATTGGTAGGTTCTTAACCAATTGCTTCACCAAGCAACTTCTAGTGATAATTTTGCCTTAGGTTTTCCGGCAGGCGTGTGGCGCCTCCACCGAATACCCTAGTCAGATCCAACCATTAAATGATAGAGTTAAGTCTAATCAACTAATAGACGACCAAGCCCGAGTGTGGCTCGGCTCACCTGACCGCCTATTGAAGGTACACTTAACTCATCATATATTGAATGATAATTCCAATGCTTGATAAGTACCAGGCGTGTGGCGCCTCCAATAATTATCAAAACATTGGACCCATTATCACCCAACTTAATGGGAGGCTATGACCTAGTTATCTCCATAACCATTTCATTTTAAGGACCTAATAATTTTAGAGGATTTCATAATTAGGATAGATGAGAAGATCCGGTTAGTCTAATTTCTCCCACTGACTTCACCAAATCAGATTAGACTCAAACCGGTTAAGGAGACACCTAATCAGTCATACCGATTTTTCTTAAGGCATGGGCTAACTCGAATCATTAAGTGATCCAATCAAAATGTGATTGACCATGTCGGCCAGGTAAGTGAGATCGGTGGAAGGGATATGCCATTAACTCGACAAAGACGAATCAGTGCGAGTAGCTCCCAATTAAAAACCACCGGTCAAAACTGCCAAACTTACCTTAGACACCGACTGGTTAATCAATTTCGATTTGATTACTCAAATGACTCGGGCTACACCTCTGAGCCTAAATCAAGTTCCATCTTGGTCTAATCAAAGACATGGAATTGATCAATCTACAACTATTGTATTTAACCTAGAGTTTCGTTGACCTAATCTAATTACTACTTAATTAGATTTGATAAATTAACTTTAATTAGACCATGTTTGATTCTAACCTTAGGTCTAACCCAATCCTAAAAACTTGATTCAAGCTAACCCATATGCCCAAAGAATTATGCAATGTCAATTAATTGAGTTACAATTCTATTTCATAACACATAATTCTCAATTAAGTTTAGACTTATGAAAGTTTTGATCATTGCATATTTCTTTTTAATTACATATTAATTACAATCTTTCAGTTCTTAAAACACATTTTCAGATCTGAGTTTTTGTAATTAATCACATGTAATCAGATTTAATTCATGTTTAAGTCATTATGTTTTATGTTCATGCATCACATATACATAACAACATGAATTAATACAAACAACATACATCTTATGTATTTGTTTTTTCACTTTTATTTTCAGATCTGATTTGTTCATTAAAATCAGAGATCATATGAATCATAAACTTTATTTAGATCTAATCTAAACAATATTATGATTTCAGATTTATTCATGTTACTAATCCTAACACAAACATGCATCATATGCATCCAAAATTTCAGATCTACTTAATCATGCATAATCAGCAATTAAATCAATCATTAAAAGCACTTTAGATCTAATCTAAACATGTTAATGATTTCAGATTTAATTGCAAGAATTAAAACATAAAAGTTTAAACATAAACCTGGCTCTGATACCACTGAAAGTGAATCCTAGGTTCTTCGGTGTTTAGCATGCTGAATTTTTTTTTTTTTTTGAAAACCATGGCTGAACCTGATCGGGTTGCCTACGTACCCCTTCATAAGGGGGATCAAGCCATACATAGTTCTTTTTAAGTTTTAAAACGCAGCGGAAAAACTGAATCAAACAATTTAATTCATGCATGCTTACAAGATCAAATCTAAAAATCAGCACCTTAAGAACATATAGGATTATGCCGGAATCGTTTAAACAATTATGCTAAAACTTTTATGCATGATTAACTATCAGATCTGAAACTTAAGAACTCTATTCCAATTAATCTCCGAATATCCATCGAATGGATTCTGGAGATATCTCCGTGAGGAGCCCCAAAAGAGGGTAAAACCTCGGGGAATTGGACCTAGACCTTGACACCATAATAAATGATTAATGCTAGATTAATACCTTTTATGATGGATGAAAGTTGTGAATCTGATTTTTGACTTCGCAGCCACGCACACGAATGGCCTCTACGAGAAGTACACGCGAAGTCCTGAAGGATCTTCTTCCGCAACAGTGCTAGCAGCTGCAGAACACTTGAAAGCTGAAATCTGCCCGCCGGGATTCAATCAACTCTTGATCAATCGTCTTGAAGCAGATAGAGATGAGGTTTGTAAGAAAAGTAGAGGACTCAGATCTGATCTTGAATCTTCTAGATATTCACCCTAAAAACCCTATCTAAAATGGAGAAGAAGAGGAGGAGGAGGCGGGTGAGGAAGAAGGCTGCAATGGATGTGTTTTTGGTGCCCATGTTTGACCCCTTTTAATGGCCTCCGAATTTTCATTCAAAATTCGAAATTTATTTTCAGAAAACCTCTTTTAGTTGGCACATGCAAAGGAATAGGAACAACCCAAATCAGATCTCAACCAAATCTGATTTAAATTCAAATTTTAAACACATGTGCAAGAGGGAAGGAATTTGAAATCCATGCGGCAAGGTAAAACACTTCATAATTTCGAAATCACCTCTTGAAATTCGAATTTAATCCATTCAAAAACTCAGACGCCACCTTGGCTGATGGTTTGAGTGATTAAAATTATTTAACACATTGCTTAATGTTTGAATTTAAATTCAAATAACAAACAATGTCGCCATGTGTCAAGCAATGGGTCCATGTGCCATGCAATAATTTTGGTTTATTTAAAATTCATGAAATCCAATTCCATGTCACCAATAATTTCCACATCATCTGAGCCTAATCCCCTTGGGTTGCACCTAATCAAATTTGGTCAAACCAGAATTAAAACAAAGCAATTTGGTTGAACCCAATCTAATCAGGTCAGACCCTGATTGAGCTCAAATTGAATCCAATTCAATTTTGGCTCATGCAAACTCAATCAAATTGAATTATTACTTTGTGTTGGACCTAATTCAATTAGGTCAATCCCCAATTAAGAACAAATTAATTTAAAATTAATTTGATCAGCTTAAGTCCTTTTTGGTTCTGACCTAATCCAATCAGGTCAAAACCCTGATTGAGCCCAAACTTGAATCCAATTCAATTTGGCTCATCCTTAGCACAATTACTCAATCAAATTGAGTTTATTAGTAATTTAATTACTAATTAATCCTTCAATAATTACTTTAATTATTTTATAAGATAATTTGCCAATCAAATTGACCAAATTACCCCTGAATGATTCTTAATCATTCATCAGCTTTCTTGATCAATCAGGAATCTTCTATGCGTGTGACCTCATAGGTTCGAACCTAAGCCGGTAGTATAGGAACAATTTTCTACACTAATCGATGTGACCATCTAGCAATGGTACCCGACGTCCGGATAGGTCGAATATATGCGAAGCAAATATTCTGGAACCCTGAACTATGGTTACTGTATAATTCAATCCCTTTGACTCCTAATGCCAGGATGACTTAGAGCTCACTGTCAACCCTATAATTAGTACATCCATTATGTGATTAACTTTAGATATCCCGTGACTCCTCACTGGGATTACCCTAGCCAAGGTTTTGCTAAATTAATCACAAGACATTATCTCCTATTTTCAGGAGGGGTCAATTCCATCTTGACTCACAACTGACTACGCAAGTACTTGACTGCACCCAGTGACCTTCCGTCACTGAATTAGAAATTCAGGTAGTCCGGTACCAAGGTACAGTGAGTTGCTTGCTAGTCACAGGTTGCGGTCTCAGGTCAGAGGGCCAAACTTATACCCATATCCACTCGGAACATCTCTCGACAGTAGAGCGTTCCGGAATTAGTCACGTTTAGTGAAATGTACTTCTACACTTCACTTGTGTGGCATACCAGTGTCTCCACACTCCTTGGTTAAGAGGACAACCAACGTATATGTCACACAACGACCTAATCTCGATAATGTTGTCGTCCTAGTAACAACATATCATTTCGTCGCAAACAAGTTTAAGGACTCAAAGATAAATCCTCCTTTATCATAACATAAGTCCTAAGGACTTCATCATATAAGAGTTCATTTGAAGATGAAATGATGAATAATGCCAAATAACACTTTATTAATTTATCAATTCATTTACAAAATTCAATCATCAATATGCTGACGATTGACATTTAGGATACAAATTCCAACAAGATGTATATGAAGGTTGCGGTGTCATCCGCGGATGGCGCTCTTCTTCTGGAAGGTGGCATGGGGCTGTTTACCGACCAGAAGTATGCTAGCCAGCTGGGGCATGCGGATTTCTTAGTGCTGTGATCTGTGTTCGGGTATCGAGGAGACCATTGATCATGTTCTACTGCAGTGTCCCAGGGGTAGGAAGATATGGAGCAGGTCTTCTATTTCGTTACCCCATTCGGTGGAGTTGGCTCAGGATCTGATTCACGTGCTGAGAGCATCTATGTGGAGTCCTAGTTTTGTCGAGGCGGGCATCATGTTGACGCATTTGGCTTATCATATTTGGTTGGATAGGAATGCTGGCCTATTTGAGGAAATGAGGTGGTCCTCGAGGATGGTGGTAAATCGAACTGTGCTACATGTTGGGGAGATCACTGCTGCCACTGCTTTATTCACTTCTGGGATGGCCAGGGATATCTGGGATACTCTTTCCGCTTTTATAGCGCCGAGGTTCGCCCTTGTTCCATGGGTACCCCCACCCCTTGGTCATATCAAGGTGAACTTTGATGGTAGTCGGTCGATGGATGGTGTCTCTGGAGGTGTGAGATTTGTGATCAGAGACTGTGGGGGCAGGCTGATAGTCGCTGGTGGGCATCGCATACCAGGGCTCACCATTGTTGGAGCAGAGCTGCGGGGCTACTTGGGAGGGTTTATCCTATGCGAGGAGGGTTCTCGGCGCCGCTCGGGTGCATCTTGAGGGGGACTCTTCTGTGGTGATCGACTGGACTTAAGGAGTGGACATGTACGATGACAGCCATCCACTCATCCTTGAGACCAGGAGACTGGCTCAGGAGATGGGTGGTTTTCATTCTACACATGTGTACCGGAAGGCGAACAGAGCAGCTGACTGGGTCGCCTCCTACGTCGCCCGACATTCCGGAAAGTTTTTTTGGACATTTGTAGCTGATACTCCCACTCCGTTGTTTTCTTTACTTTCTTTTGATATGGCTGGCTGTACTCAAGTTAGAGTAATATGAACTGGCGTTTTTACCAAAGAAAAAAAAAAGAAGATGGAGGCAACAAATAAAACTAGAGATTGAGAGAAAGGGACTGAGCCACGGTGAGGAGAGACGACCGAAGAACTGACGTTAAGAAAAAAGTAGTACAGAGAAGCTGCAGATCTATTAGAAAATAAAGGATCTTAGGGTATTAATCTACCAGAAATAGAGGATATACCGAAAAATAGAGGATATGCAAATCTACCTAAAAATAGAGAATTTTCATGTTTTGATTCACCCGAGAACAGATATCGATATATCAGCAATAGGGGTCTTCAAAGCTTCTAAATATGGCGACGACGACCACAACAAAGGCGGAACAGATGATGGCAGCAAGTTACATGATTAGTGACTCAAATACCATGTTAAAATATTTGCAAAAGAAGAGGAAAACAAAAGAAAAATGAAAGAAAAATAATTTTATTTCTCCGTTCCATCGTATTCGGTACATCTCAGAGGTTATATACACTTATGTACTGACTCCATTCAAAAAAAATAGCATAGGTTGATATAGGATCACATTAACAATGGAAAATATTACTGACTAATACAAGTTATTATGTGATTCCTAAAATCACTGTAACAAGACCATGCTAATAAATAAAAATAATATAGGTTGATACAGAATCATACTAATAAAGAAAAAAATTATGGGCAATACAAGTTGTTACGTAATCCTTAAAATTATGCTTACAGTAGGCTTGATTATTTATTTGTACATACTGTGATCAAGTTCACTAGATGTCAAAAAGTCTATTCTCTTTCTCTTTCTCTTTCTCTTTGATTTTTCAGGGCCCTGTTGCTTGACCAAGTTAAAGTGCCTCATGCTTTGAAATCCAAAGGCCAGCCTTGCTATTTCTATTTACGTTTTCTAGAGGAAGTCATTCTGGATGTTCCCATCATTAAATACTCCGCACTTATTTTCAATATACATTGCAATATAGGAGGAGCATGTTTTGTAATAAGATGTGCTAATGGGACCCTTTTAGCGGCGGGCATTGTCAAAGTTTTTGATACTACTGTACCATTGGTAAAATTATGAGTTCCATGAAAAGAATTGATTTATACTACATGGAGGTTAAATGCTTCTGACATTTATCTAGAGAGAGATTTATAGGCAGTTGCCAGATAGCTTTCTAATTCGTCCTCTGCTGATGCTGATGTCCACCCACTTTTATATAATTGCTAGCGAATGATGCGTGCTTTACCTTCTATTGAGATTTTTCGCATTTACAGAAAAGTTAACAGTGCTACAGATTCTATAGTGAGCTATGTGGCTAACCATACTAGATTTACATGATAAGATTTTTCTATATGTCTTCCGCAACTTTATTTTAAATTTTTTTTTTTTGATTTTTCTGAATGTATATACACTTATCTTAAATAATTAACTCATCCGTTCTACTGAAAAATTGAAGTTCTTTCGATTCATAAGGGACGGGATCAAGAAACACTCAGGTGAGCTGGTTCGATTTTGCTTCAGGGAGCAAATCGGCCGGGCTGAAAACAGCCCTGGGTCTATTGATTTAGGCTCAGTTTTCAATTTTGGATTAGATATGGAGCAGGCTGCATGCATTCTTTCACAGTGTGGAATTGGAAGGAAAGATGAGAGTAAACAGTAATTGGAATTGGTTTAAGAAAGCATAAAAGCCATGCTTCCATGGTGTTCTGGCAGCCGATATTAGACCTTCAAGTAGTTGCTGATTCTTCTCGCGAGATCAATTCCTCCAGAGTTGTCTTGCTCTGCATCTCATCCATAACTTTGGTTATGGGGTCTTCCACCTGATAAAATTTGAACCAGTACAATGTATGCTACAAAGCTGGAAACTGATCCAATGGTAGCAAGACCTATAGTGAAGATCCCCAGGACTAACAGGTAATTGTATACTTCACTGAACCCTTATCAAACTGCAATTATTTGGGACCACAATCTTTGGGGTTAGACCCAAATTGGAAAGGGTTTTTTTTTCGCGTACATACCCTCCAAATTATTAGAATTTATATGAATACTCTTTCAAAATTAATATTTGCATATATATCCTCATCAAACACTTATTTTGCATGTATATCTTTTTTTTTAATATCTATCCATGCCGTCTAATGCCATTAAGGCCCTGTTTAGGAGAGTTGTTGACAGTAAAGTTTTTAGAAGTAGAGCTGTTGGAAGTAGAGCTTTTATAAAAAGCTGTTTGTTGTTTGGTAACTACATTTCTAAAGTGTTGTGGCACTTTAACATATGTTGGGTAAACAAACTGAAAAAGTACTTTTGTATGACAAAATTATCATAAAGGACATTGTATAGTATTATACAACAGAGCATAATAAAATATAATATATATTAATACATAAATATATGATATAGTATATTATTATTGTAATGTAATATAATATTATTATGATATAGTAATATAACATTATATACTATAGCATAATAATTTAATATAATATTAAATTATTTAACTAACATATCAATGTATTATGATATAATGTAATATAATATTATATTTATAGTATAATACAATACTAAAGATACAAAATATTATAATTATTAGCGTACATTAATTTTTCATAATATAACATAATATTAAATTATTTAACATAACATATTAATGTATTATAATATAATGTAATATAATATTATATTTATAATATAATATAATAATAGAAAACAAGAATACCTTTTCTTGCATAGAATGGAGTCTAATCCATAGCTAGAGTTCTTTGTTAGGGCTCCAGCAGATTTTTAGGTTTATAAGGGAACAAAGTATGAAATTGTTATATTTATTATGGATATTTTGGTCAAAAAAACAGCTTCCTAACAAAGCTCAAAATAGCTTTTTCGGAAAGCTTCAAAATGGAGCTTCTCCCAGAAAGCTATTTTTAGCTTTCTGGAAAAGCTAAAACAGCTTTTCGAAATTTTTACCAAACATCTTTTTTCATCCAAAAGTGCTTTTGAAGCATCAGAAACTGCTTTTTGGCCCTCTAAAAGCTCCCCCAAACGGAGCCTAAGAAGTTAACGGTTTAAAATTAAAATGACGAAAATATCCTTAGCGGGTAAACATACAAAAAGAAATGTTTGTAGGGGTATACATGAAAATAGCAATTTTGAAGGGTATTCATGCAATTTTATATATTTAGAAGGGTATACACGACAAATTTTTTTTATATTTTTGCATAAATACTCTTTTAGATATTGAAATTTACATGAATGGCTGAATGCCTTCTAGGTTGATATTTACGTGCATGCCCTCACAAAATACTATTTTTGTATGAATTCCTTTGATATAGCGATTCAACTAAGGTGATTAGCCAAAATTATATTTATTTAAATTATAAATTAATTAAACTTATTAAAGCATCTTTTTATTTCTGAAGCGGGTAACAGGTTAGCAGGTCTCACTAGAAATTAATATCTCTACCTCCTTTGAAAAATTTTTCGATCTCTTTCAACCTTCTCTTTCACTTTTCTGTCCGAAATTAAAACCATTCTTTGACTCCCTTCTCCACCATAGACAGCTCTTCATTATATCTTTTTTTACATGATGATGGCCAAGTCCTGTCTTTAGTTGTATGAATTATTTTTAAAAAAATATTGTGTGAGATTTGCAACATTTATCTTTTAGTGTATGCGAATTGCAATGTTTATCTTTTAGAGTTAGACAATTTTTCATATGTAGGCTATTGGCTGATTTAAAATAACTGTGATAAGATGGGACTCATACACTAAATCTTTTCTTCTTAAAGAAAATTAAAGCTTCAAAAAATAATGGCTTAAGGTCCACAACGTAAGGGATAGCTTTCTACCATAAGGCTGCGGAGCTTGTTAATAAGTCTAAAGAGTTCGAAATCCTTTAATGACTTTGCTTGGGGATGATTGATATTGTTCTTCCACCCATGAGCATAGCAGTAGCAAGGAAGCTTGATCATTGTAATCTATCGTATACCTTTAAGAGATTCTAATCTTTTTCTATATTCTAATATACGCCCTCATATATGCATCTATAATAATAAAAATTATAAATTATGTTTCGATAAAATAAGATATAGTGGTTGTTATAAATGAAGAAGAATAAAGTAGAATAATTTCATGATTAGTGAAAAAACTTTCATAACTCTTTTTGTTATTTAATTGTCGATTCAATCTTTTTCTTAAGCAATAATTTAAAGAAAAAAATTGAGAAGGAGGCACTAGACAAATCCAAGTGTTAAAACAGGTTGAAATAAAAAAAATAAAATTAAAATTTTTTGCATGTAAACCTTGCTAAATTGATGAAATTGTATGAATACCCTCACAAAGTATTATTTGCATATATACCCTTATATATATTTCTTTTTGCATATCTACCTATTATGGATATTTCAGTCATTTTTAATTTTAAACTGTTAATTTTTTGACGACATTAAATGGTGTGGGCACATATGCGAAAAAAAGAAAAATAAAAGGTACATACGTAAAAACAATTATTTTATAAGGATATACATGCAAATATCAATTTTAGGAGGATATTTATGTAAATTTTAATATTTAGAATGATACGTACGCAAAAAAATTCAATTGGAAATCTTGGACCATTTTGGAGGTTAGCTGAAGTTATAAAAATATTCTCCCTTAGATATTCCTCTCTAATTCATGCACCATAGATTTATCAATATAAGGATCTACTTTCCCATAGTTGATGCCTGAATGCATCAACTGTCTCGAATATCTCTTATTTGCTCCTTCAATTAACTTAACTATTTTTCCAGAAAATAATAGTAATTTTCTTAAATACATAATTTAGCAAATAATAAATTAAATATCATAATCATTATGCCATATTCCATGTTCCATGTTCCATCTCACTAGGTTGGGGGAGCTGTTGGAAGTAGAGCTGTTCGAAGTAGAGCTTTTATAAAAAGCTGTTTGCTGTTTGGTAACAACATCTCTAAAGTGCTGTGGCGCTTTAACATTTATTTGGTAAACAAACTGAGAAAGTACTTTTGTATGACAAAATGACCATAAAGGACATTACTAGTATTATACAATAGTGCATAATAAAATATAATATATATATTAATACATAAATATATGATATAGTATAATATTAATGTAATATAATATAATATTATTATAATATAATACTATAACATTGTATACTATAGGATAATAATTTAATATAATATTAAATTATTTAACATAACATAATATTATATTTTATTATATTTATAGTATAATATAATAATAAATATATAAAATATTATAATTATTAGTATAAATTAATTTTTCACTCTTTTGATGACCATTTATTTCTCTAACAAATTTTCTAGCTAGTTGAAAAAATTAGTTAAATAATTACTAATATTTTTATTTATTTATTTATTTATTTATTTATTCGTTCATTTATATACATATTTATTTTCTTTCCTTTTTTTTTCTTTCCTTTTTCTTCTTTTTCTTTCCTTTTTTTTCTTCTCTTCTCCTGCTTCCTTCCTCTCTTTCCTTCTTCTCCTTTCTTCTCCCGCGAGGCCGATGGCGCCGGAAGGGGGCCGGGCCGCGGCGGCCGCGGGAGGAGGCCCGGGAGGGGAGTGGGACGGCGGGCCGCGGCAACCGCGGGGGGAGTGGGGCTCGGGAGGAGGCCGGGACGGCGGACCGCGGCGACCGCGGGGGGAAGGGGGGCTTGGGAGGGGGCCGGGACGGCGGGCCGCGGGGGGAGGGGGGCTCGGGAGGGGGCCGGGATGGCGGGCCATGGGGGGAGGGGGGGCTCGGGAGGGGGCCGGGACGGCAGGCCGCGGCGACCGCGAGGGAGGGGGGGCCTCGGGAGGGGTCCGGGACGGCGGGCCGCGGCGCCTGCCGGGGAGGCGGCGGCCATGGCCGCCCCTTCCTCTTTTTTTTGTTGTGGTGGGTTGCAGCAGCGGCTGGGGAGCACGGCCACGGGTGGCTGGGCAGCCACGGGCTGCCTCCCAAAACAAAAAAAAAAAATGAGGGCCGGCGGCATTGAGGAGAAGAAGGAGATAGAGAGGGGGAGAGAGAGGGGGCATGGTGAGAGAGGAAGAGGCGGTGGGATGGAGATTTTTGGGAGGAAAAATGAACTTTTAAATGGGGGTATTTTGGTCAAAAATACAGCTTCCCGACAAAGCTGAAAACAGCGTTTTCGGAAAGCTCCAAAATGGAGCTTCTGCCAAAACGCTGTTTTCAGCTTCCTGCAAAAGCTGAAACAGCTTTTCCAAAATTTTACCAAACATTCTTTTTTACCTAAAAGTACTTTTGGAGGGCCAGAAAGTGCTTTTTGGCCCTCCAAAAGCTCCCCCAAACAGGGCCGTCTCCCTCCCTTCTCCCCTCCGCCCCTCCATGTCGAAACCAAGTTGTCCTCTCCTGCGTCAAATAAAAAAATAAAAATGAAAATGCACCTCCTTAGTTAGTGCACCATAGCTTCCTCCATATAAAAACCCGTTCTCTTCGTAATTTATGCCTTGAGTGCATTGCTTCCCCCCCCCCCCCCCCGCCCGCGCCGAATTTAAAAAGTTTCAAATGGATCCCTTGCAAATTGTTCCAGATTGATCTTGTTGTTCATTCCCGCAAATAGAGTGGTGTCACGTGACCCTCACATGACAGAATAGAATTGCATTATGATCAAGCTGCCCTTCATATCATAAAAAGATCCATTGTTGGATCACCCATTGCACGGTAGTGTCAGGACTTACCTTCATTTGTCACCATTAAATCATCCATCACATAAATCTTAAGGTGCTCCAAACTTCTTTATTCATATGCATGCATAGATCTCAAAGCAATTAGTACATAACCAAGATCATCCATCCACTTGTACATTCTTAAAGCAACTAGTGGATGATCTAGATTATTCATCTATTTGCACAAATATCAAAGCAACCGCACGAATGATTCGGATGATTCATCCATCTGCACAGATCTCATAGCCTAAATTATTCACCATCTGTGCAAATCTCACAGCTGGGTGGATAATCTGGATTCATGCGAAAATGGAGAAGAGGGAAGGCTTCTCCTCCTAACCGACCGCCACTGGCGCCACCCCCACCCTTGATGGGGGGCTCCATCTATCGGAGATCCTAAGGCTAGGGGAGTGCTATGGATGGTTTGAGCTCAAAAGATCAGGTTTTAGTGGGGTAAGAATGGTTCGAGGCAGCCAGAGAGGTAGAAACTAAGTCGCGCCAAAGATCATGGGTGTAGAATTGGGAAGTGGAAATTGAGAGATTAGGGGAAAATTGGGATTTGGGCGAATAGGGAGGACTAGACTTTGGAAAGAAGAGAGGGATTCGCAACAAACAGAGAAGTAGTGCACCGGTGCTACAGTAAAAGGCTCATTGGTGTTGTCACGTGTGGTCTCCGCTGGCTGCTAGCAATATGGAGGAAGACGAAGAAGATAAGAAGAGGCGATTTGAGAGGAAGAAGGGGATGGTGCATGCATAGATCTCCAAGCAACCGTGAAAGATCCAAATATTCATCCTCTGCACAGAGCTCAAAGCAATCAAGTATTATTTATCCGCATGCACAGATCTCAAAGCAATCAGTGGATGCTCAAGATTATCCACCCCTTGTATAGATCTTGAAGCAATCCAGACATTCATCCATGTACACAGATCTCCAAGCAGGCATGTGGATGATCTGAATACTCATGCGCCTGCACAGATCTCAAAGTAAGCAATAGATGATCGGATTATTCATCCATCTGCATAGATCTTAAAGCAAGCCAAATATTCATCTCCCTACATAGATTTCAAAGCTTACACGAATGACATGAATATTCACCTGCCTGCACATATCTCAAAGTGATCATGTGGATAATCTGAATTATTCATCTACATGCGTAGATTTTAATAAGATGTTGGAATAGTTTAAAAAAAAGGGAAAAGAAATTTTCATCAATTGAAATGGTCTTATTTTGTCCAGGGATCGGTTCGGAATGTTTTGAATACTTCAAGAATCCATTTGATACCTTTAAAATTAAAAGGTATTTTTGAGATTGGCCTAACATTAAGGGGCTATTTCAGTAATTTTATAATAAATAATTTAAACTCCCCCCCCCCCCCCCCCCAAAAAAAAACTTCATTAAATCTCTCCTCTCTCCCGTAAAAAAAAAGGTAACTGAAAAATTTACCTCCCTATCTCCTGAAAAAAAAAATGTAACTGAAAAATTTACCTCCCTATCTCCTGAAAAAAAAAAAGTAACTGAAAAATTTACCTCCCTAATTAGCACACTATGGCTTCCTTAATATAACAGTCCATTTCCCTCCGCAATTCATGCCCCGAATTGGTTAACCTTCTTAAACCGTATTCACTCCTTTAATTAATTTAATTCTTATTTTTAACAAATAAGTAATGCAGAGAAAGAAACAAAACGACTTGGGCGAGGAAAAAAGTGCTTCATATTCAATCAGTAGCGGCTGAAATTGCGGACGACCGTTTTGCCGAGGATGACCAAAATCCGGACTCCCACGTATGGACGTCCTAACGTCTCCATTACTTCAAAACTTTGGCTCCTACACATGCCGGACCCATAGATGAGTTTTTTTCCTAGCCCATGACATGATGCATATCAGCAAGAGGTTTTTGCAGCTACTACTAAACTCATCCCCAAATCACGCTATTTGGTTTACATGACTAGCTACGTGGTATAGTGAATTCCTTTCATTTTTATTTAATGTGATGGAAAAGTCATCATCCATAGATTAAACCCAGAACCTTCCCCCTTGGAACGAGGGGTCGGTACACAAAATTCAAATTAAAAGACATGGTCATGGACTTGCCATTGGAATCCATTCAGGCAGTGTACAGTGTTTGATAGAGAGTTTTGTAGGGGTGGTTGCTTCCCCCTAGAGTTGTTGGGCTTCATTGATGTTCTTTAATTTAGCTGTCAGTATCATGTGTTATTTAGACATTGAGAAACTGTCAAATCTCACCCACTTCCCAGGCGCCATGGAGACTAATCAAACACTGCATGTGTTCTCAGAGGAATGGGTAAACGTTTTGCTTAAAATATCAATCTAGGTTCACAGTGTCTTCTTTTCCCCCCTCCTTTTCCAGGAACCAAAGCTCCTCTTTGAAATTGGTGTTTTGCATCAAAAAACTGTCATTACTAATATGATTTAGAGATTAAATTTCTTAAATTTTATTCATCATGATGTGTACTAGTTTCAGTAAACTCCAAATGGGTGACAACATTTTTTGATTCAGTAAACACTGGATGCAAGGCAGCTTGCCGGACTAAGGAATGGATGCAATCAACATTAATTCTTGCTATTGCTGAAGCTGCAGTGGAGCATTTTTGTTTGCGAGTTGTTCATGATGTCTTATTATACAAAAATGTATTTCAGCCTTCCACCTACAAAAAAAGAAGAAGAGGATAAGTATTTTATCTAATTATTTATGGATTCTTGCTAATCATAGGACAAAATCTAATTTTGAGTTTGCATAAAATCTACTAATGTCTTCAAATAAAGTAATAATTAAACATATCCCTCAGCTTGCTGGGGTTGGGGGAATCTAAAGATTAAAACCATCTTGTCATAGATGCTTGCATACTTCTTTCTCATAAATCCTGAAAAATATTCATGGGATACATATGATCTAAATCCTCCAAAGAATGTCTCAAGGCACTTCAATTGTTGGGTGCTCTTTTTAACACCACCATCCAGCTAATTCCAACTGGGTCTCCTCTAAAAAACAAAGAGCAAAATCCAAATCGCCAAAAACAAATTTCTTCTACGGATCCTTTGCCAGAACCAACGAGACACCCACACTTCACGTTGTGGTACAACATCTTATCACCTTTGCTGCACTTAAAAAATATCCGTAAAATCCAAGTCAACCAGCCTTTCCTCTTCTTGCCCCAGTCACTTCCACCTCTTTTCATCCCACATTGACGGGGTAAGCCCTCAAATCCATTGCTAAGACTCTTCTGAACATCATCCCCTCCTCCATCTCCAACAGTCTTTCACCCTCTCAACTGGAGCAAACTAGGCATCATCCCCAGCCACCCACCCATGAGGTCCAAAATCCATGGCACCCTGAATCCAAAGCTCTTCTTCCTTGGCTTCTTCCTTCTCTTCATCCTCTACTTCGTCCTAAGATCCAACCTCTCTTCCTCTCCATATCCACCAACCACTTCTTCCCTACAATTTAATTCATCAGAAGAGACCCAAGCTAGCCTACCATCAACAACAACAAGACCAACACAATCCTGCACGAAGATCCCACCCTCCCTAGCAAACACCATCATCCACTATGCCACTTCGAACACCACCCCACAGCAAACCATCAAGGAGATCTCCATCACAGCCCAAGTACTAGAGAGGAGGTCGCCATGCAACTTCCTGGTCTTCGGCCTGGGCCGCGACAGCCTCATGTGGACCGCGCTCAACCATGGCGGCCGCACCGTCTTCCTCGAGGAAGACAGGCAATGGATCGAGACAGTCCAACAGGAGCTGCCAACTCTGGAAGCGTACCATGTCAGGTATGACACGAAGGTGAGCCAGGCTGAGGAGCTTCTGGAGCTTGGGCAGCTGCCGGAGTGCACGACGGTGGGCGACATGAGGCTGTCCAAGTGCCGGCTGGCGCTGAAGGGATTGCCGGAAGTGTTCTTCGAGGTGGAGTGGGATTTGATCATGGTGGACGCGCCCACGGGGTACTTCCCGGGAGCGCCGGGGAGGATGGGGGCGATATACACCGCGGGGATGGCGGCGAGGTGGAGGAAGGAGGGGGAGACGGATGTGTTCGTGCATGATGTGAATAGGCTTGTGGAGGACCGGTTCAGCAAGAAATTCTTGTGTGAAGGCTACATGAGGCAGGAGAAGGGGTTCTTAAGGCACTTCACCATTCCCAGCCACAGGAGTGGCATGGCCATGCCCTTCTGTCCTAATTAATGGTAGTATGGATATATGAAGAGTTCTGGATTTCTCATTTGGGATAGCTTGCTCAACTTTGGGGTTAATTTCTTTGGATTCATGTGTGGGGGTTCTTTTTTTGGGTTTTCTAAGAGGAGATCATGATGCAGTGGATTGATTTCTTAATTCGGTATTCTTCAAGTTCTCCATGAAGAACTCCATTAATGTTATCATGTGTATCTATTAGCGACAATTCCCATCTGGGATCTTAGATTACTATCCTCCATCTTTTTATTTTGGATGAGTACTTATCTTTGCCATCAGCAGGCATGGGCCAATTTGGATTGGTTGTGGGGGTTGGTATTGCTGTGTCTCCATTTTTTGCTGGAAGCTGGAGGGATCAATTGATTTGTCTGTTTGATATTCTTCAACTTTTCAGGGAGATATCTCGATCTTAAAAAAAAACAAAAATCTTCTTGTGTGCTGATGCGTACAAGATACCTTTTTTAAGCATCAATTTTTTTTACTAATATTTTTCCTGTTTTTGTTGGGTTGCTGTTTTTGTGAGCTGATGTGCACTTTGGGAACAATGACTTGGCATATTGTAGTGGCTTTCCAGGAACTTGTGGTTTTGGGGCGAGCCGCACAAGTTCTTGTGGTTTTCAGTTCTGATTGGCAACTGCCGCTTTTCTGAAATCATGTAAATGAGCTATGAAGGTTATTCCATTGCAATCCTTTGTGCACCCTGGGAAAGTATTATGGCTTTCAAGTGATTCCTAGGAGCGTATCCTATGGAACCATGCTTTGGCTTATCTTGTCATTTCTCTCAGAAACATGTATAGAAGCTAGATAGGCTTCTTTGCCTGTAATTTCTTGATCGACTGTTTTTCTGATAGGCCATTCTGATGAGGCAGAGGTCCATGGAGTTTATGGCAGAAATCTGTTTTGATTGTGTGCAGGAGCTTGATTTCTGGTTGATTTTTGCCCTGAATTCTTTCCTCATTCTAAACCTGATTTTCTTTTTGTTCAATTTGTGATATGAAACAGTGTATTATCACCTTTCTGTTCTCTCACACACAAAAATAATCACCATGTGCAAAATGACCATAATATCTTAATGCTCGATGAGGCAGAGTTTGATGTAGAATTACCAATCAAGCACAAACTCGCCCAATGTTAATAGAAAAACCATTGGGCTCCCAGGATTTAGAACAATGAGGAATCTGGGACATGTTGACAGGAGTAATAGCTGAAAGTCCATCTGCAAACTAACTGAAAGATTTCTGAAAATGATGGTCAATGTTAATTGCTAGACAATTTGAGGAATCAGACAGAGAGAGCTACTTATAACACTTTTAAGCTGTAATCAGGCCACAGATACCACTTGAACCAGAGATCAAAGCTTAGGAAACCATTCGTTTTTCTTGCACTCAAAAGTCTTCTCTACCAAAAAGAAAAAAAAGGTTGTACTACAAGAATGGTGAATGGAGTGTACCGGTGCCAGTTAAGGCACTAAATTAAACCATAAGAGCAAACAGCTAATTTCACTTGAATGATTTTTAAAAGAGCCAACTTTCGTTGTTCCTGGCCATCTCCTGTAAGTAATCAGAACATAGTGCTCGAGCCACACATGCCGTTAGCCAGACAACTGGATTCCATTTACACCAAGTTTGATTAAAAAGCACCCATAAAAGATGAACCAAACTCTTACACGGTTGTCGAACAAAGAAAAATGCCGAGCTCAGTATAACAAACAAGGTTCAGAGAGTAAATAGTACAAGCATCGCTCAACGAACACGACGGACCTTCTCTTCCTGCCCCAGCCCAAGTGATTTTTGTGCTCCAGCAATTCCCTCTGGATCTGCAAGCAATGGATCAGGAAATATGTGGAGTTACTAAAGCAGCTATACACATAAAAAACAAACGTATAAATATGGCAACGCTAGAACCAGGATTGAGTTTATAATAACAAAGAATGCATTCAAAGGACTATATAGATAATCAAGGGACTATAACCAAGAAAGCTTATTCCCTTTTATTGTGCAGTCAACTTCATGAATCACACAGCATATTATGCTATCAAATCCTAAATTCCTGGTAAATGCAAAAATTATTGGAAGATATCTCAATGTTTCACAATCTTGATCCAGGTTCACCAGGTCCCTCCTTGTCCTCTCTTCAACATCATCTGAGCCCAGCACCCAAGGGCCTCTAGTTATAGCACCCTCGTACTAACACATGGCATCAACTCTTTAGAGTTTTTTGTGCTTCCCAACTATGTGTCCACATTTCTGTCGTGTGAGATTTCACTTGATGATGAAACGTCCACATTGGACATCTCATGGGTGTTCTCATTATATAATAGTATCGATGGTTTTGCTGTTTCAATCACTTCTGCATCATTAGATTCATGTAGGTGGAGGAACATGTACCCATTAAAAATGGCATGAAAAGTGAAGCTGCCTTAATATGCATATGATATATATAATATAGTATATAGTATTTAATATTTACATACAAACACACCTCCGTGGAGTGGGACTGTGAGAACCCGTGCGGGCGTGTGTTTAGTCCCACATCGGTTATTCGCTGGATAGATCTTGAATACTTATACAGGATCAAAGAACCTAAATAATACCTTCCAGCTAGCCATTTTGGGTGAGGTCTTGGGTTGTTATAAATGGTATCAGAACGGACCCGGCCCATAACCTATGTGAACTAGGGGACACTGCAGCATGGATCCATTAAGGCTGACCACGAGCCAATCGTGGTGTTTGTGATTCGATTTGAATGGATTTGAACCCTAGCCTGACGAGGACGTCAGGGCTTGAATGGGGGGAGACTGTGAGGACCCGTGCGGACGTGTGTTTAGTCCCACATCGGTTATTCGCTGGGTAGATCTTGGGTACTTATACAGGATCAAGGAACCTAAATAATACCTTCCGGCTAGCCATTTTGGGTGAGGTCTTGGGTTGTTATAGGGACTGTTCCGGTTTTTCGTGGAACAAGGTGCACAGCCTTCCCAACATGTTTCTACACTTGGGACGAGGGATGTCCCAGGACACGCTGATCGGGGTGTTAGGATAGTCCTATCCCGACACTTGGGATGATACCCAGTGTCCTGAAAGATGTCCCACTGGGATTGAAACCATGCATATATATTCCAATTACAGCAAGAAATGGCACTAGTCATGTCAATGATAATTAATTTGAAACATGGTGTGAGCTATTTGCAGCAGAAACTAAAGTAAAAGAACCTTGATGTCCATCTCAACTGTGCAACAACCATATTCAGAGGGGCAAAGGGGGACTCAAGTTAATACTATACTAAATAAATATACACCATTTTCAGATGTTATCAACATTCTTGTTTATGTAACATAGAACTCCAAAATGGAGTATTGGGATTTATAGACAAGTCCTTTCAAACCAAAAGGTGAAGAATAAACAAGCCTCAAGTATTCATGGTCCATGAACAGTGAGACATTACGGTGGAGATGGCACTCATAAAACCTATATATAGACTAGATAGTCTAATATACACTATCAACATACACACTCATACATATATGCAGATACATAAATATACCCTGAAAAAGGAGAATCTTTAAGGTGATCCCACTAAATACACCTATGGAAGGGCTATATCATCATCAGCTGCATACTTCTGATTTGTGACAGGTTCAAAATCCTGAAGTAAATTACTCAATATAAAGGAAACTCTTCGAGTCCATAGAAATGAGAGAAAACAATCTTGAATTTTATTAAGATGATCTCATACATTAGATGGCTTAACCAAGGGTATGCCCCTAGTTTAATTTAATATAACTAAAAGAAAGAACTGTAAAGAATGGGGTAAAGGACTCCAAGCTAGAGGCATAAATATCCATTGAAATGATTTTAGTATCAAAACCGAGTAGGTTTTACACGGGGATTGACATTGGCATTCATATCTTTTTTCAAGTAATACAAGGCTTTGGCAATCTCTCTTAGAAAGTGGAGGCATCAGCATCAACATCATGAAACAGGCAATGCAAGCCTTCAGCAACTGAATAAGAGTTCATATGGGAATATTGAAAGTACTAGTACAATAATCAAATAGAAATACTTGCATAAGATCAAAAGAAAGTACCAGCATAAAGACATTCATTTTAAGAATCCTATAGCATCAAGTGTGAAGACCAAATTTTAATTTACAGTAAGCAGAAGTTAAACCAAAATGAAATGAAGCTTTCAAAACTACATCATGCATCCCTTACTCATCATTTTTGGAAATGAAAAAAGAGAATGCAAGATAGATCTCCATCACTGAATCCCTTTGTATGCTCCACTAAATGCGACCATTATTGAATCGCTACCGGTATTTCTACAATCCATTCATGGGGGAATGAAAAAGCATCTTTCCCATAAACAACAATAAAATATGATTTCAAATAATTACAGAATACCAGAATGTACTAAAACAAATATCTGATAAAAGGTATGAAGCATCAAAGGTATCATTAAGGAATGTACTATTAATATCAACTTAGTCTATATTTATAATTGAAGTTCCAATAAAAAATAGTGCAAACTGCAAAGTTGAAGGAATTGAATATGAAATCAATCATCAGAGACAAGCATCAAATCATCAATTTCACATAGAAAGATCAAATAAAACAAAGCATCAAATAAATTGAAAGTAAAAGACAATAGAAACAGAATAGAAAGTGAACATAGAACCAACCCTGAACCCTACAAGCGCCACAAAAGCCCTACTTAAACAATGGCAATGGCAGAATACTTACCAAAAAACTGTGTGAAAATGCGAACAAAAAAATTCAGGTTGCGAGATGCATTATATGCCATAGCAGGAGGAAGAGGTTTCACAATGGTGTCTATACTGAAAACTCGCTGGAGAAACTGGAAACATAAGAAAGCATCCCATTAGAGCATCAAAAGTTATTAAGGAACACAATGTTTACTATTTCAGAAAGTAGAGACATACATGAATATTCCATTGTAAACCTACAAATATTACCACCATGTTAAATAAAATCAGATATCCAGCAAAAATAATCACTCATTATGTATGACAACATTCATATAAGAGAGTTCACACATGGACCAGATTTTCAAACTTGCCTGGATATGTACTGATTCCATACATCTATAATCCATGCTAGCATAGAAGATCTTGGATATATAAATATTTCAAAAGTGTTTCCATATGATAATACATACTCCTACATAATCACAGAAGCTTTAGCCACATGCTCAAATACATATATAAAACAAAATATCCAGATTCAAGTCAGCCAACCTATGAATTAACCAACACGCAGCCATCAAGTTTGAAGTACTAAGGTTGCACATATTTAAGCTTTTCGACCATCCAAGACCATATCCCTTACCCTAAAGACATTAGTCAGACCCTTTTTGACAACTTCCATTAAAATTATATAAGAACTTCCCTCATCGTATACAGACCCTCTTACCAACCTGAGTTTGGCTCCCTGACACGAAAGTCTTTGGTCTCAATTGAAATAAACATTTCCTCACAAATCTGTCCTCCATCGGTGCACCTGCTAAGTTTTCTTTTTTCTTTTGTTGTATTATCCTAGTGTTACAACATTCTCCTTATTGTTATCATTCATCTTCTGAATACATAAACTTTTCATTTATTCATTGTCAAATATTCAATTCAAAACAATGCAGAAAATAAATAATGGAACTGTCGTGATCGTGCAGCACTCAAGTTCTTCATAAAATGGCATCATATTTCCATTGTTTAATATAAAAGCAATAAATTGCAAACAAATGTTTCAATGAACCTCTTTTTCAGCAATTTGATTGAAGTCTCATCTCCATAAGCTGTCCTAAAAGAAAGTAAAATCAATACTAATCTGCATGCTGTCTGGATAGAAGAGGAACTTGACAAAAGATAACAAGGTATCTTTCTTCAGAAAGTATCACCACAAAACAGAAAATAGGAAATGATGATATGGGGATTTAAGGACCGATAGAAAAGGTTGGCTGAAAACATAACTTCAACCAGAGTCCTATCTGGGTCCAGCTTATGTCAAATTAATGAAGCCTGAACTTGATCAGACCTAATTCAATGTATTTAAACTCTAAATAGTACAGAATGAATCCAGTCTTTCAAATCTGACCATGATTATGTCAGAATGAACTCAGCCTGGCCTATGAACGAGTAAATTTCAGAAATGACCATAACTAAAAGACTACAATAGTCTCATGTGAAAAATGCCCACCCTGATATAAATGCATCCATACAAATGGGTTGAACAGCTCACCCTTGGCAAGAACTCAGACTGATATATGATACAACCTCCTCATCCAAATTTTCATTAGTCAGTCCTAAACACCAAAAATGTAAGTCTTATAACAAGCCCATGAGGGAACTAGATTTGGCTGAGATGTAATTCTGGTACCTAGATATGGCTAATTTTTCTCGGTATCAGGTCTTACAAAGAAGAAAGATCTACAAAAATAAGGTTTAGACCGAAATTCAGTGCTCAACGAATCATACCATTAGTCTGGTCACTACTATAAGTACTACAGAGTCATTGCTCATTACCGTGAAGGTGATACATAACTAAATAGAAATGCACAACAGTGGATATTAGCTATCAGATCTATGAAACAGTATAATTGGAATTGCCTTGTCTTCATGGCAAGAAAGAATAGACCTTAAAAACCTTCTTCTCTTCTCTAATCCCTTGACACAAATTCAAGCCCTCCTTTCACCAGGGTTTCCTCATATAGCTGTCACAGTCCCATACCACTGCAATCAACGTATGACCTCTATTAACAAAATATTAACTTACTATCTTAGCATTTCAAGGTTTTCATGGTCATGCATCTCAGCATTCTAAACTACACAATTCCCCCACATTATGTGTTTGGGTCTCATTATTTCCCGACACATTGGCCCAAACAACATCTGAGCATTTTTATTATTTTAAATTCTTCCCACAGGCCTCAAATGTTCATACAACACTTTAGTTATACTTCTCTCCATCTTGTTCCAGCACAATCAGATATCCTCATCCATGTCTTCACACTTTAGTATACAATAAGTTTCAAATATCAAATTAATCAACCTAAAGAAAAACAAAATCACAACCAACCCAATCCTCTGATACCTCTTCTTGAAACAAAGTTCTGACTGGTGAGAATATACTTAAAAAAGCATGCACTGTTAACTCAAATCATCACTTTCTTGCAATGAAAGAGATGAAAAGTGGATCTCCACATAAACCTACAAAATCCAGCTTTCTCACAAAAACTGAAACTGATCAATATCAGGGAAATTGACAAGAAATTATAAAAAAGAAACGAATAAAATATTACACTCTTTATCTATAAACAGACAACAAAATCCTTCCACTTCAACACAACATTTTATGAAGTACCAAATATATGCATACAAAGAAACCTGCCTACTGATGACTGGATGGCTGATTACTGTCAAACTTGGTTAAATTTCATACCTACAGAATAAAAGAAGGCAAAAGAAACCATTTTAAAGTACAAAGCTAACCAATATAAAGCACAATAATAGAGAACCCCAACTAAGTATTTAGAAAGCTCAAAAAACCAGTTACAAAAAATCCATTATGCACATGGTCTAATTTATAGATATATAATGCCCACAACAATGAATAAACGGGAAAAAATGTCAAAAAAGTTGAAACTTATCAAGCCCACAACCTGAAATCTCTTAGAAAAATCAGTTTTGAGCCTTCAGAAACACTTTAGAATGAAAAAATAAGAACAATAAGGTAAACCAGAAAAGAATGGATTCTACCTCAGTCTCAAACACTGCAATTAAAACCATAAAGTTATCAACTTTCGAGGCCAAAGCATGCAAGACAACCCATGGCGGAACCACTGAAAACTATCAAAGTAAAGCCCAATTACATAGAACCCAAATAATTATTTACAAAAAGCACGATGAGAAACCACCCTGTGAAAAATCTAATCTACAAAAATAATAACAATTAGACCGACAAGAAAAAGGGGATAACTCCAAAACCCCGTATTGATTACGTAAAAATTTACAAACAAAGAGATTAACCACGCCAAATCAACCCAGAATCCAGACACGTCAAAGAACAAACTCCACCTCAAATTCAAAGAAAGCAACTAGACGAACGAGAAAGGGACCGAAGGGGAATCACCTGGAAGTTCCTCTGGAAGCTATATCTGAGCTCAGGGTCGATCTCCGCCTCGAGGTCGTCGTCATCGTCCTCGGCGGCGCGGGAGGAGACGGACTTCTTCTTGCGGGGGACGTGCATGGTGGGGGTGGCTCCGGGGTGGTTGGTTGCCCGGAGCTTGGCGTCCTCGAACTTGTTGCTTGTCTCCTCGCCCCGCCATGGCGCGGACGCCAGCAGCTCTTTCTTCCCCATCTCGCTCGCTCGCTGGGAGTCTCTGGGAAAAGAGGATAGAATAGAGCAAAAGAGGGAGGAACGGACCAAGGGATTGGATGCCGAGATTCTTTTATAATGCGTGAAGAGCCATGGTTAATACTCATTTTCTTTTGGATTTTTTTTTCTTTTTTTCATAGATACCTACTAAATATCTAATTTTACATGATTATCCTTTCAAAATTAATATTTACATATATATCCTCATAAACTTTATTAATGTACAAATGCCTCTAATATAACGATTATTCTAAAGATATTAAAATAAATTATATTTATATTAATAAAAATAAAATAAAATTTTAAAATTATACTATTGTCCCCATCTTTTTTTTTTACTATCGGGATCACGATCTATTTACATATCTACCCATTAAGAGTATTTTAGTCATTTTAATTTAAAACCATTAATTTTTTAGCATCGTTAGATAGCATGGGTACATATGCAAAAATAAAAATAGAAAAGGATAGAATAGCAAAACAAGTATTTTACAAGGATATACATGCAAATATCAATTTTGGAAGGATATTCATGCAAAATCCGATATTTAGGAGGGTATGCATGCAAAAAAACCTTTTTGTTTTTTAAATTATTTTATTTTATTTTTATGTATAAGTTCTTGCGCATGTGTGTATCTTATAGAAAGTGGCAATATCACCAAAGGGTGGCAATGGATTAGGTCAAATTTGGATCGGATTTAAATTATGCTTGCTTGGCTTTTAGGTCAAATTTGGGTTTAAATTAGTCTAGGTTTTGGCTCATGATTTTCGATTAGACTTGATTCAGGTTGCTAAGTTGTTTTATAGGACAAAAAAAGTTGACCTGTACTTATTTGATTCTTCTGTTCATTCTAACTCTAATTTAGATTTATAATGCACAATTTTAATTATATAAAAAATCTATATTTAAAATTAAATTTTATTTAATTTTTATGTCATGATAGTAATAAGTTTGTAAGCCTATCCTATGTCATGAAAATTATCTTCGCTTTACTTTGGAAATTAGGAGAACAAAGAAAGCTAAAAATGAAAGATAGCCATAAGATGTGAATCAATAGTTTATGATATTTTTATTTTGTAGAAATAATGTGCTTTATTAGACACCAAATTTAAAAATAAATTAAAATTAAATAAGAGAAGAATGTAAATCTTATTAAATGATAAAATTAAATTTTCATAATAAAATAGCATGTTTATAAAAAATTATATGAGAATAAATCATTGTTAGTGATTGTCCTTGCAAGGCTCAAACTTTTAATCTTCCTCTAACAAGATCTGAGTTCGAATTACGGTAATTGCTTTCTTTTATCTTGTAAGCATGGGAACAAAATATCTCTCACTATACCTTAAACAGATGACTTAAAAGTCTAATCATGCGATATCATCCTGTATCTCAATCGAAATATGACAAGTGTGATGCATGAAATACAAAGGTTTGGGTGTATTTTTTAAAAGTTCATTAATTCCTTACAGCTCCGCTAACCCAGTCCAAATAGGAATCATCGAGCACAGAGTATGGATTGGAACTCTTATGAATTGGATTTCCTTTTCATATTGTTGGGCCTCAGAATTTGAAAAATAACCATTGCATTTGAACACAAATTCTTCTCTCTAAAAAGTTTGATAACTGAATAAGAACTATCTATCAGAATTATCCTCAAGCCGCAGCTATAACTGATATGGTTCAGTTGATGATAAAGCAAAATACAAAATTGTCTTTGATTCAAAACTCCTAATGAAAGGATGGCTTCATTGGAAGAAAAAGTTGATCAAGGCAAAACGGGTCAAGCTTCAAATGAAGATACTGTGTAGATTTCAGAACTTGCCTCAGAAGATAGAAGACTCTGAGAAAGAATTGAGTCTAATATCCAGCAACTTGGAGAAGAGATTCAAGGCACCTCTACTGTTGTTTCCTCCAGGGTGATATCTTTTCTTCAAGCCATAGGGAGATTAATTGGGCAACTTAAGAACACCTCCTTCATCCCTAGAGTCTCCACCTCTGCCAGACCCCCTTCACAACCCAATGGACCTTCCTTTTCAACTAGAACTTTTCAGTTGTTCATCAGTGCTAAACCTTCTAGTTCTAGTAGAACTATGAGTCGCAGAGCTGGTGCATGTTCTAGCATGCCAACTCATTTCAATTTCAATGTCTCTTCTTCTTTTGATGAAGACTAGACATCATTTCATTTCATCTTTGATCAATGTTTAAGCCTTCCTGTTATACACTTTCTTGTTGTTTGTAACCTATCCCTACTTTGTCTTGTACTTGAACACTTTTATTAAATGAAATTTATAGTTTGACTTCAAGTGGAATGTGCATATGTATGGAAATTTTCTTTAATAAATATCTACTGTTTAAATTTAATTGTTTATCTATCTGTTTATGTGGCATGCTGCAATGAAAATGTCAGTCTGGATGTTTAAGTATTTCTCATTATTTATCATACTTATCTTGTAAAATGCTTCTTATCTTATGTGCCCTTCTTATTGATAATGACAAAAAGGGAGCGAAAGAAAAAGGGGGAGAAAGAAAAATGAGGTAAAGGCTCAATGGCAAAAGTTTAATGGTATCAATAAAGGTTAAAGATAAAAGTTCAAAAGAAATGCAAAAAAAAAAAAGTAAAAAGAGAATGATTAATTTAATTTTTTTGCAAATAGTAATATAAAATTCTTTTTAAATAGTCCTATTATTACATCAAAAAGGGGAAGAATTATTCTTATAGACAACTTGGGGTTTAAAGTAACTTTAATCTAGCATAAAGAGTGAATAGAATCAAACAAATATAAAATCAATTTTTACTCTCTGAATTTTGTAAACTTAAATTCAAATGTTATTCATGCTTATTCTTTGTATCTAAATTTTACAAATATATACTATTCTAAAAGATGTTATTATTATTTACATCATTTTCTTTTGGAACTCAAGAGTTTTGTCATCATCAAAAATGAGAAGATTATTGACCCTAAAAGTTGATTTTGATGATACAAAATAGTTGAATCAAAAGTTGACAAATCTATTGTTTTGAGTTTAATTGATTAATTTCAAAAAGCAAAAAGAAAGCATTCAGAAAAAAAGATCATCTATATGAAGCTCCACATCAAGAAGTTAAACTTCAAAAAGGCCATGAAAATTTTCTTAGAAGCTCACATATAAGACAGAAAGTTTTATCTTGAGCTACCTCAACAGTCGACCCTAAGCTTGCAATGAGCCGACTTCTGCACACTATCCCTAACTGATATGCCTTCACGAGTTGACTCCAGCAGATCGCGAGTCGACCCCAAAATAGTTTCAAAAGACAGACAGAAAGCCAAAAATCTATCACATTGACAAATTCGACCAATAAAGTATAGAGCCGACTCCGGTTTTGCAAGAGCCGACTCTAGAGAAAAGTGAGTCAACCCTTAAATGGCCATAGAGAAAAGACAAAGAGCAAAAAATATTATTGCATTGGCGAGTCGACCAATGGAATTCACCAGCCGACTCCAGTCAAACTAGAGTTGACCCTAGAAACGACGAGTCGACCCTAGAACGACCATAGTGGAAGACAAAGCAGAATCTATTGAAGAGTCGACCCTTGAAAGTAACAAGTCGACCCCAGTCATCTGATGAGTCAACCCCTGAACTGAGAGAGCCGACTCCACTAGTGCCATGGACAAAAGATAGAGCGCAACAAAAATAAAAGCAAGCTCGAGACGACTCCTAAAGATCACGAGTTGACTCCTAAAAATATTGAGTCGAGTTTAGAAAAAGGTAAGACGACCTCTCTACGCCTGACAATAGTAACAACTAGTTTTTCTGTGAATTGGAATGATTGTTTCATCTTACAACGACTCTATTATCTATCTAATAGTTAGAAAAGTGTTCCAACCATTTCCAAAGAGTATAAATGCATGGAACACCATAGAGAAAGAAAAACTCAAGTACTATAAAGAAAAATAACTAGAAAAAGAAAGAGAAAGCAGAAAGAGAGAGCTTTAAAGAGAATATCATTCAAGAGTTTTTATTGCAAACTGAAAGATCATGTCTTCAACATCCGAGAGTTAGTAAGGTGCCTTCAAAAGCAATCAAAGCTAACCAACATAGGCCCCATTTGGGAAAGTTTTTGGAGGGCCAAAAAGTACTTTCTAGCTATCCAAAAATACTTTTGGATGAAAAATAATGTTTGGTAAAAATTTCGGAAAGCTGTTTTAGCTTTTTCAGAAAGCTAAAAACAGCTTTTTGGAAGAAGTTCTATTTTGGAGCTTTCCAAAAACATTATTTTCTGCTTTGTCAGGAAGTTGTTTTTTGACCAAAATACCCCCATTTAAAAATTTCTTTTTCCTCCCAAAACCCTCCATCCTACCACCTCTTCCTCTCCCACCCTTCCCTCTCTCTCTCTCCCTCTCTATCTCCTTCTTCTCAACACCGCCGGCCGTTTCTTTTTTCTTTTTTTTTTGGTTAACCCATGGTTGCCCACGGTGGCAGCCACCATGCCGGCCACCACCTGTGGCTAGCGACCCCTTTGCAGGTCGTCGCGACGCCACCCGTGGCGCCCGGCCGGGCTCGGCGGTGGGGTGGTCGGGCCTCCGCCAGCCGCGGGATCATGACATCCCAACCGTAGAACCAGGGAGGCGAGCCGCAGCAAAGCCCCCATGGCGGCCGGCCGTGGGTGCTCTTCTGGGCGGTGGCGTCCACTCGCGGTGACGTGCGCTCGCGATGGAGCTGTGGGGTGGCAATGTCCGCCAGCGGTGGTGGCAGGCGAGATGCCTCGGCTTCCTTCCGCTGAGACTGCCACTGGCCATGGCCCGACCCCCTCCCATGGCCACTGCGGCTCAGCCCCCCTTCTAGCGCCGCCGGCCTTGTGAGAGGAGAAGAAAGGAGAAGAAGGGAAGAGAGGAAGGAAGATGAAGAAGAGAAGAAAAAAGAAAAGAGAAAGAAAAGAAAAAAAAGAAGAAAAGGAAAGAAAAAGAAGAAAAGGAAAGAAAAAAAAAGAGAAGAAAAGAAAAAGAAAAGAAAAGAAAAAGAAATAAATAAATAAATAAATAAATGCATAGATAAGGAGAAGAGAAGAAGAAAAAAGAAAACAAAAAGAAAAGAAAAGAAAATAAATAAATAAATAAATGCATAAATAAATATGTATATAAAATGAACAAATAAATAAATCAATAAATAAGATAATAGATAAATATATTTTAATAAAATAAAATAATAAATAAATAAATAAATAAAAATATTAGTAATTATTTAAGTAATTTTATCACCTAGCTAAAAAATTTGTTAGAGAGATAAATGATTATCAGAAGGGTGAAAAATAAATTTACACTAATAATTATAATATTTTATACATTTATTATTGTATTATACTATAAATATAATATTATATTACATTATATCATAATACATTGGTATATTATGTTAAATATTTTAATATTATATTACATTATTCTTCTATAGTATACAATATTATAGTACTATATTGTATACTATAATATAGTACTATATTATAGTTTACCAAATACATGTTAAAGTGCCATAGCACTTTACAAATGTAGTTACCAAACCGCAAACAGCTTTTTATAAAAACTCTACTTCAGACAGTTCTACTTCCAAAAGCTCTACTGCCAACAACTTTCCCAAACAGGGCCGTAGTCAAGTTCCATTTATTATTTTTGTATTCATTATTTAGGAGCTGTACTATATTGTGCCTAAATTGTTTCTATTTTTTATTGTAACAAGTTTTATAGATTGAAACTTAGGAAAAGGTCCATCCAAACCTATAATTGGATTGTGAAGATTTCGATTGATTTTCTAAGAAAATCAACTGGTGAGGATGATAATGTTATTTCGATGATTAACACAACAATTGAGGGAATATCAAATTAGCAATACAGTTTAACTTGACACCTCACTAAGGAATGCCACACCCTTGATACATTCACGATACATTGAGAAAATGAGATCAAAACAACTCTCAATGATTAACAACAAAATAAAATATGTAGTAGAAAATGATAGAGAGCTTTTTAAATCTATTTCGGCAAATTTCAAGTCAAGCATACTCTTAAGGGCAAAATTATAATTTTCATTGTTAAGGGTATGAAGCTCTATCGTGCCATACACTCAAATTTATTTGAAATATGTTTTATTAATTCTATGAACTAGTCTAACCTTAAGATGTAGAAAATTATGAGTTGAGTCGACCCCAAAGAGGTTTGGAGTCGACCCTGATACATATGGCATGCACTGGCACGGAGTGAAATACTTGGCACAGAGTAGGAGTCGATCCCAGAAGAGGTGGAGTCGACCCTGGCATATTTTGGGACGATCTGGCACATCCTTGTAAAAATGGCACAGATGAATAGTAACTGGGGCCGACCTCAAGAACCCTTGAGCCGACCCCAAGAGAGGAGCCGACCCGAAAGAACCATGAGCCGACCCCAACTGTGAACTCAAAGAAAACAACTCTCTGAAAATTACTGAGAGGGCCGACCCCAAGTTTTCTTGAGCCGATCCCAAGTGGAGCCGACCTCAGAATGAGTGTTCAAAAACCATGTCTCTAAAATCCCTGAGAGGGCCGACCCCACTGGAGCTTGGGTCGACCCCCTGTAGCATGGGTCGACCCTAAGAAAGTATGAGTCGACCCCAGTGAAAACAGTCAGAAAAATAAGATTCTGTGTTTCCTGAGAAGGCCGACCCTATTGTAGCAGGGGCCGACCCCATTGTAGCAGGGGCTGACCCTAGAGAAGTTTGAGTCGACCCCAAGACTGATGAACAATAACTTTAGCCGACCCCAGAAAAGATTGGGTCGACCCCAGCACGGGTGACAGCCCAACGGCTAGTTCTGCAAAAGTGCTTTTTGAGCTCCCAACGGCTAGAAACGGTTAGTTTTTCAATTCAAACAGCTGGGGAGTGATTAATAGAGGTTGGGAAGGTATTTAAGAAATACTATTCATCAGAGGAAGACATCTTTTGATATTAAGGAAGCATATTCAAGAGCAAACCCTAGAAAAGAAAGCCTCATTCATTTGCTTTATAAAAGAGCCAAAAGAAAGTTGTTGAGCAGTTTCAAAGTGTCATCAATAGCTCCACCAATTCTTGTGAAGTGAAGCAAGCTTGACAAAGAAGAGAATAGCTCCTCCAAAGCGATAAACATTCTCTAAACTTTTCTTTGTAGTTTATAATTGCTTTATTTACTCTCTTAGGAGCTCTCTTTTGTTACTTATCAATCTTGTTGTAAGGTTAGTTGGTAAGCCCGTAAAACCAACATTGTAGGTTGTTGGTGAGCCCGCAAAACCAATGTAGGTTATTGGTGATCCTGGAAAACCAAATTGTAAAGATTTTTGGATTGTGAACTCGAAAAACAATCCAACTGTAATCCGCGGGATTATTGTGAATTTTCAAGAGGATGCTTGGGGATTATAGTGAATTTTCAAGAGCCAAAAATCATGGCAACCCAAGTAGAAAGCTCTATAAGCGAGGGGCAATCCACAAATAGACCTTTCTTGTTTAATGGCACAAACTACACATATTGGAAAGCTAGGATGAGGATATTTATTCAAGCTCTAAATTTTAATTTGTGGAATATCATATCTAGAGGACCACACACACCCACAATTAGCATAGATGGCACAATCATTCCTAAACCTGAAATAGATTGGAATGACAGTGATAAGAGACTAGCGCAACTAAATGCTAAAGCCATCAATGTACTTTACTGCTCTCTAGATGTAAATAAATTCAATAGAATATCTACATGTACCTCAGCCAAAGAAATTTGGGATAGACTAGAAGTCACACATGAAGGAACTAATCAAGTTAAGAAGTCAAAAATAAATATGTTAGTACACAGATATGAATTGTTTAAAATAGAGTCCACTGAGTCCATAACTGAAATGTTCACTAGATTCACGGATATCATAAATGGACTAAAGAGTTTAGGCAAATCTTATACTAACCCTAAATTAGTGCGAAAAATTCTCAGATCTCTACCAAGAGTTTGGGAGGCCAAGGTAACCACAATTCAAGAAGCAAATGACCTCAACACGCTACAATTAGAAGAGCTTCTACAATCACTCATGACCCATGAGTTGACCATGAAGCAAAATTCAAAAGAAGAGATCAAGAAAAAGAAAACCATTGCTCTGAAGACCACGACTCCAAAACAAGATAGTGAATTAGAGGATTCTAATGAAGAGGAGGAATATGATGAAGAAGGAATGACAATGCTCGCGAGGAAATTCAGAAAATTCATGAGAGGGAAGGAGTTTCATAAAAGAAAGTCCTTCCTCAAAGGCAGCTCAAGCAAAGAAAAGGGAAAGAACAAAGAGAAAGAAAAAGAAGTACCAATTTGCTATGAGTGTAACAAGCCCGGACATTTCAAGATAGATTGTCCAAAATTGAAATAGATAGCAAGAAAGCTCAAAAAGAAGATTCTCATGGCTGAATGGAGTGAAAGTGAGGAGTCAAGTTCGAAAGAGAACGATCAGCAAAATACCGCTCAAATCTGCTACATGGTCAATGAAGATGAGGTAGATTCTGAATTTGAGTGTGATTTTACAGTAGAAGAATTACATGATGCATTTTTAGATCTTATGGAAGATCACAAGATGCTAATTAATAAAAATAAAATTTTAAAAGATGAAAATCAATATCTTATGAAAGATAAGCTGAAACTATCTAATCACTATGAAACATTAAGTAAGAAGTCCACTAATGAAAACAAAAATCTAATTACTAAAAAATTTAAACTAAAAGAAGATGCAAAAAAATATAAATCCTTAGTGGACAAGTTTACACTTAGCTCGACTAAATTAAATATGATTCTTGATAGTCAAAAAGTTATATATGATAAAGCAGGATTAGGATATAAAACAAATAGAAAGCAAAATACTTAAAAAATATATTTGTTAAAGCCAAAAATAAAAATACAACTTGTCATTGCTGCAATAAAGTAGGACATAAAGTAAACAAATGTAATTTTAGAAAATTCAGCTATAACAAATTGAGTGAAAAGAGCAAGCTAAAATACAAGAAAATTTGGGTTACAAAAGGAACATCAAACACTAACCCTAAAGGACCCAATATAGTTTGGGTACCTAAAGTACATCCTTGATTTTGATTGCAGGTATGTGATAAGTGCTAAATAATGCATAAATTAATATCTTATTCATAGCACTTATCATTATTTTAATTCACATATTTTGTAAATTTAACTAAAAAATGTGTTACCCTCATCATTGCATTTTAATAAATTAATTCGAGTTTGATTTAGTTATTTATTAATTGAGCCTAATGTATGCAGGTCGAATCTAATATATGCAGATCGAGTCAAACTTATTTCGGATGATCCCTGAACCCGAATGACACGCACCCCGGTCCAGCCTCACTCCCCTGTTTCTTTCACATCCAATCGAGTTCAAACTTTCGTTACATTGTATTATCTGGTCATTATCACATCCGCAATTAGCTATTCAAAGTCTTCCTAAAATTTCATGTGCAAGCCATCCACGTATCAAGTCTTACACATCATCTCCCTATTCTTCTACCACATCTCAGCCACGTCATAATGTCTTCTAAGCATTCCCAATCTCCCCTGTTCCATGTCCAAAGAACAGGGTCATCCCAAGACTTCTCAGCCGACCTCATGTCTCACGATATCATCTCCAACTAAAATCCTTTTTCCTCCACGTCACCTTCTCCCAGGTTTCTTCCACATCGTTCCATCCTTATCCTATCTCCCAACCAACTCCAACTTCATGGCTTCCGATTCTTCTTCCCAGACTTCACCGAAACAGAACACATTAGCTCACGGGTCATCTTTTCTTCTTCCGAATCTTTCCCAGATTCCCTCTTCTCCCGCGATGCAGATCAAGCTTCCAGCACCTTCACTCCCAACGCCCGAGCTGCCGAATCCCATGAATCATTCCCTATTTCACGCATCTTCATCCCGTTCAAAATTCATTTCCCAGCATCCTCATCCTCTTCCCATCGGTTTCCACTCCCCAGCCTATCCACAGATAAGCTCCATCTTCTCTTCATCACAGAACAGAGCCATAATCTTCTTTCGGATTCGTTTCATCCATATCCCGCTGCCAGCCAGGATAGCTCCCGTATCCCATGAACAAAAAAACCAAGCCTTGCATCCTTATCCAGCCAACGGCAGTACTTCCAAACTCCCCAGCTTCCCTGTTCAGAGTTCATCTCAGCCGTGAACAACAACCCAACGTCTCCGGACCATCATCCACCTTCGAATCACCTCCCCTGTTCCCAACTGAAACCAACCTCCCGTGTGCATCCAAAGATCCTCTGTTCTCAGCCGTATCCCTCTACCAAACTCAGGATCCGATCTTACCTCCCAGCTCATGGATTCGTCTCCTCTTCCGGCTTGATCCCAGCTCCTCCCAGCCGAGATCCCAACATCCAAGTTCATCCTCTGCATCTAGTTCGCATCTTTCTTAACTTCCGGATCATTTCACGTCCACAGATCCATCGTTCCCAAGCTTCCTTTCTTCCGGATTGAGTCCATCGACACGGGATAAACTCCAAATCCTTATCCAAACAGCATCCAATCCGAGATTCTCCCGAGCTTCATGGATCACGGATCATCACCTTCTTCTGCATCCTCCACGCGTCCGGATCAACTCCATCCAGCAGCATGCCTTCCGCGTCCTTATCTTCTCACTCACACGTGAAGCAAAACAGGGGAGGTGGGCAGCCTATAAAAGGAACCAGGACGTGAAGGGTGGGGGGCATTCCTACTCACCGAATAATCAATCATCGTGTTCCTAGGTGGAGTTCCCACAGAAGTCCAAAAGGGAGAGGAAACCGACGGGAGGAAGGAGCCAATCATCATGAAGTCCCCTGCAGTGCAGCTGTTCAACTCTTCATGGAAGGCTAATCTTTTCACTGGGGCTGGATGCAGCCCTAACAAAGAGCCAAGAGTTTTATGTTTTTGATTTCTATTCTTGGAGTTGTATAAACTTTATTTTGTTCTTAATGAATATTTTATTTCATCCCATATTTAATTTCTGTGATTTTAAGTATGATGTTTATACAACTGTTTTTCATGATCACTAAGTAAATATAATATAGTCCATGCTTAAGGAAGATGCAGTGTCCTGCCACATTAGTTTAGGATAGACATTTCATGCTAACTAAAGATGGATTATTCCCAAATTACTTTTGTGAATCTCTATTTAAATGCTTATTAGGCTTGCAGCCAATTTGCATTAATCCAAGAATAAATTAAAATACAATTAATCCTTGTTCCGATGTTAGTAGTGAATTTCTTGCCCTAGTTTCCTCCAAACTGATATCTTTTTAATTGCATTTTCATTAAATTTCTTAGTTTAATTTTCTTCACAAACTTTTCCTTTTAAATATTTTTTTTAAGAAAACAACTGTACCCCAATCCCTGTGGATCGATACCCGTAATCACTATTGTACTAGATACGTGCTAGTGCGTGGTCTTTAAAGTTGACTATCAATTTTTGGCGTCGTTGCCGGAGAATGGGTACAATCACCCGTAGAGATATGATGCCACTCAACGCCATTTTAATTGTAGAAATTTTCGATGTCTGGGGTATTGACTTCATGGGCCCTTTCCCGCATTCTTTTGGTTTTGAGTACATTCTTGTCGGGGTAGACTATGTCTCGAAGTGGATAGAAGCAATTGCCACTAGGACTAATGATCATAAGGTTGTGGTTAAGTTCTTACAAACAAACATATTTAGTCGCTTTGGCACACCCCGAGCTATCATTAGTGATGGTGGATCACATTTCTGCAACCGATCTTTTGAAGCTTTGGTTCGCAAGTATTCAATCACCCACAAAGTTGCTACCCCGTACCATCCCCAAACAAGCGGGCAAGTCGAAGTTTCCAATAGGAAGATAAAACATATCTTAGAGAAAACAATACGCCCTGATAGAAAAGATTGGTCTCAAAGGTTAAACGATTCTCTCTGGGCTTATCGTACTGCTTATAAGACTCCTATTGGCATGTCTCCTTGTCGACTGATTTTTGGAAAAGCTTGCCACCTACCGGTAGAACTTGAGCATAGAGCTTTTTGGGCCATTAAAAAGTTTAACTTTGATATGGCAGCAGCTGGTTCTAATCGGAAACTTCAACTCAACGAGCTTGAAGAGTTACGCAATGAAGCATATGAAAATGCCAAAATTTACAAGGCAAGGACTAAGACTTTTCATGACAAATACATTAACCGTAAGTCTTTCGAGCCTAATCAAAAGGTTTGGCTATTCAATTCTAAATTGTGTCTCTTCCCTGGTAAACTTCGCTCTAGGTGGGATGGTCCCTTTTTAGTTAGAAAGGTTTTTCCTCATGGTGCAGTAGAAATTCAAGACATCAATGATGGTCGTATCCTGAACATCAATGGTCAAAGATTGAAACCTTACATAGAGTGTGTTGCAGATGGATAGTTGATTGAATCTCTTGATTTGATGGATCCTATTTATCGGGATAATTAAGGATATACTACGTCTGGCTGAAGACGTTAAACTTAGCGCTTGTTGGGAGGCAACCCAATTTTCATAGATTATTTTTGCACATTTTCTTGTCGTATTTTTTTTCAGGAGTCCTCATATTACTGATGCAACTACGGTAAAATGCTTCTATCCTCCATATGCATCATATTTTTATCCAAAATAAAATAGAATAAACTAATAATATAATATCTCAAAAAAATTAAAAAAAAAATTAAGAAAAAAAAATATTGAGGACAATGTCTGATCTAGGTTGGGGGGTATAGGATTGGAATTTTTGAAGAAATTTTTTATAAGTCTTTTATCCCAAAAAAAAAATTAAATTTTTTTTAAAAAAATTAATTAATATAAATAAAAATTTTTTAAAAAAAACCTAATTTCTATGCTTTTGTGATGAAATGATAAACACACGAAGTATATAAAATCTAAAAAGCCCAATGACTAGTCAGGAGTAAGACAATTTCAGTTCTTTTCATTAAAAGTTCTTTTAGTGAGTTGTAAGATAATTTTTACTTTGGAATTTCACAACACACATGGCCTGCACTTCTAAGGGTTAGGTTCAACATTATGTTGTTAAGTCTGGTAGCAACCTTGAGTTCTGATGAATCATACTTATCTGATTCACTATTATCTCATATTAAAAAAAAGTGAATTTAGTCAGGTACATCGAAAAGGGCTACCTATCGTTAAAGGTCAGCGGACTTGTAATGATGAACCCGAGCATAGGTCCGTAGGAGAGTCTTGATGTCCAACACCTTATGCCATCTGGCATGGGAGTTGTTGACTAAATGCTCGCTACACGGAGAAATCGTTACAAGAGTAAAAGTGCATAATTTATTTATAAATACAAAAAAAAGAGAAAGAAAAAAAAAGAAAAAGAAAATAATATTGACCTTGAAAAAGACGATAGTGTGAAAGCCGTCATTGTAAAAATTCGAGTAAACTGGAATATTATAGATAAAGCCCATGAGGTATTAAAGTAAACATCCACAACTCTCGAAATCCTGCAAGATAAGATGATTTTGAATCAGTGAATAGGTCTTATCTGACCAATTCTTGGAAACTACTAGCTTTAGCAGTATTTTGGAGAATCTAAAGCCTTAGCTTGTGTATGGTCTAGATATCACCGAGCACCTAAGTATAAATTAGCCTTACAACTCCTTAACAGAAACTTAATGACCTCAACTTGAATTGCATCTTGACCTAGGATTTGGGCTGACTTAGTAATTAAAACTTTGTGTGCTTTTGAAATTCTTGGCATTTATGCATTTGAAATTAGATTTTATAAAACAGTAAAATAAATTCTTTAGGTAGCGACAGCAGTTTGTGGGTATCTGAGCCGGAAACCCTCACGAGATAAAACTCGTCCACTAGGGCCACCTAGGGGTTTAAAGCCTTATTGCATACGGTAAATGCAATCGCGATTCCTGCGAAAGTGAGTTAATTTCTTTTTCTATTTTTGCTTGAGGACTAGCAAAATGTAGGTTGGGGGGTGTGATAAGTGCTAAATAATGCATAAATTAATATCTTATTCATAGCACTTATCATTATTTTAATTCACATATTTTGTAAATTTAACTAAAAAATGTGTTACCCTCATCATTGCATTTTAATAAATTAATTCGAGTTTGATTTAGTTATTTATTAATTGAGCCTAATGTATGCAGGTCGAATCTAATATATGCAGATCGAGTCAAACTTATTTCGGATGATCCCTGAACCCGAATGACACGCACCCCGGTCCAGCCTCACTCCCCTGTTTCTTTCGCATCCAATCGAGTTCAAACTTTCGTTACATTGTATTATCTGGTCATTATCACATCCGCAATTAGCTATTCAAAGTCTTCCTAAAATTTCATGTGCAAGCCATCCACGTATCAAGTCTTACACATCATCTCCCTATTCTTCTACCACATCTCAGCCACGTCATAATGTCTTCTAAGCATTCCCAATCTCCCCTGTTCCATGTCCAAAGAACAGGGTCATCCCAAGACTTCTCAGCCGACCTCATGTCTCACGATATCATCTCCAACTAAAATCCTTTTTCCTCCACGTCACCTTCTCCCAGGTTTCTTCCACATCGTTCCATCCTTATCCTATCTCCCAACCAACTCCAACTTCATGGCTTCCGATTCTTCTTCCCAGACTTCACCGAAACAGAACACATTAGCTCACGGGTCATCTTTTCTTCTTCCGAATCTTTCCCAGATTCCCTCTTCTCCCGCGATGCAGATCAAGCTTCCAGCACCTTCACTCCCAACGCCCGAGCTGCCGAATCCCATGAATCATTCCCTATTTCACGCATCTTCATCCCGTTCAAAATTCATTTCCCAGCATCCTCATCCTCTTCCCATCGGTTTCCACTCCCCAGCCTATCCACAGATAAGCTCCATCTTCTCTTCATCACAGAACAGAGCCATAATCTTCTTTCGGATTCGTTTCATCCATATCCCGCTGCCAGCCAGGATAGCTCCCGTATCCCATGAACAAAAAAACCAAGCCTTGCATCCTTATCCAGCCAACGGCAGTACTTCCAAACTCCCCAGCTTCCCTGTTCAGAGTTCATCTCAGCCGTGAACAACAACCCAACGTCTCCGGACCATCATCCACCTTCGAATCACCTCCCCTGTTCCCAACTGAAACCAACCTCCCGTGTGCATCCAAAGATCCTCTGTTCTCAGCCGTATCCCTCTACCAAACTCAGGATCCGATCTTACCTCCCAGCTCATGGATTCGTCTCCTCTTCCGGCTTGATCCCAGCTCCTCCCAGCCGAGATCCCAACATCCAAGTTCATCCTCTGCATCTAGTTCGCATCTTTCTTAACTTCCGGATCATTTCACGTCCACAGATCCATCGTTCCCAAGCTTCCTTTCTTCCGGATTGAGTCCATCGACACGGGATAAACTCCAAATCCTTATCCAAACTGATGTGGGGTCGGAACCCCGACACCAGCCCACACACCGGACGAGCAGGGAAAGCATCCGCGTCCTCCCCGAGGTATTGTCCGCTCTGGGATTGCCGCTTCGGGTCTGCGGGAGGTCGCCCAGGGCCGGAGCCCAATGACAGTCCCAATGACAGTCCCGAGCCCTGCCGGCGCGGGGGTCCGCGGAGGTACTACCCTCCTACAAAAGGGCCCTCGATGAGAAGAGGTGTTTGCACCCCCCATTTAAGGCACAGACCTTTCCGCTGATTATCCGATGTAGGACTAAACTGGGAACCCCATCCCACAACACAGCCCCCCCAGCGGGAAGGTCTGTGCGTGGCCGGGGCCCTTCCTCTAGCGCCATCTGATGTGGGGTCGGAACCCCGACACCAGCCCGCACACCGGACGAGCAGGGAAAGCATCCGCGTCCTCCCCGAGGTATTGTCCGCTCTGGGATTGCCGCTTCGGGTCTGCGGGAGGTCGCCCAGGGCCGGAGCCCAATGACAGTCCCAATGACAGTCCCGAGCCCTGCCGGCGCGGGGGTCCGCGGAGGTACTACCCCTACCCTCACGGTTTTGTCCTACAAAAAGGCCCTCGGTGAGAAGAGGTGTTTGCACCCCCCATTTAAGGCACAGACCTTTCCGCTGATTATCCGATGTGGGACTAAACTGGGAACCCCATCCCACAACACAAACAGCATCCCATCCGAGATTCTCCCGAGCTTCATGGATCACGGATCATCACCTTCTTCTGCATCCTCCACGCATCCGGATCAACTCCATCCAGCAGCATGCCTTCCGCGTCCTTATCTTCTCACTCACACGTGAAGCAAAACAGGGGAGGTGGGCAGCCTATAAAAGGAACCAGGACGTGAAGGGTGGGGGGCATTCGTACTCACTGAATAATCAATCATTGTGTTCCCAGGTGGAGTTCCCACAGAAGTCCAAAAGGGAGAGGAAACCGACGGGAGGAAGGAGCCAATCATCATGAAGTCCCCCTGCAGTGCAGCTGTTCAACTCTTCATGGAAGGCTAATCTTTTCACTGGGGCTGGATGCAGCCCTAACAAAGGACCAAAGATTTTATGTTTTTGATTTCTATTCTTGGAGTTGTATAAACTTTATTTTATTCTTAATTAATATTTTATTTCATCCCATATTTAATTTCTGTGATTTTAAGTATGATGTTTATACAACTGTTTTTCATGATCACTAAGTAAATATAAGATAGTCCATGCTTAAGGAAGATGCAGTGTCCTGCCACATTAGTTTAGGGTAGACATTTCATGCTAACTAAAGATGGATTATTCCCAAATTACTTTTGTAAATCTCTATTTAAATGCTTATTAGGCTTGCAGCCAATTTGCATGTTAATCCAAGAATAAATTAAAATACAATTAATCCTTGTTCCGATGTTAGTAGTGAATTTCTTACCCTAGTTTCCTCCAAACTGATATCCTTTTAATTGCATTTTCATTAAATTTCTTAGTTTAATTTTCTTCACAAACTTTTCCTTTTAAATATTTTTTTTTTAAGAAAACAACTGTACCACAATTTCTGTGGATCGATACCCGTAATCACTATTCTACTAGATACGTGCTATTGCGTGGTCTTTAAAGTTGACTATCAGTATGTCTTACAGCCAATGATATGAAGAGACGTTGGTATCTAGATAGCGGCTGTTCAAGATGCATGACAGGTGACATAGAGCAATTTGTCACCTTGGAATCTAAAGATAGTGGAGTGGTAACCTATGGAGACAATAAAAAAAGACATATCATTGGAAAGGGTAAAATTCATAACACTCCATCTACTTTTATAGATAATGTTTTATTGGTTAATGGTTTGAAACATAACTTACTTAGCATAAGTCAACTTTGCGATAAAGGTCTTAAAGTTTCATTTGAAGCTTCAGTATGCATAATCACAAATCCTAAAGATAATAACATTGTACTTATAGGACATAGGCATGAAAATATTTATATGGTAGATCTTGATGACTTAGCCAAGAAAAATGGGTTATGCTTAATCACTAATGAAGAAAAAAAAAAATGAAACAAGTTGGCTATGGCATTGTAGACTAGGACATGCTAGTATAGACTTAGTATCAAAACTAGTCAAAAAGAATTTGATAAGAGATGTGCTAAAATTAATTTTTGAAAAAGACAAAATCTATGGATCATGTTAATTAGGAAAGCAAACAAGATCATCTTTCAAATCAAAAAATATAGTGTCAACCACTAGGCCTTTTGAACTCATTCACATGGATCTATTTGGACCTACTAGAACTACAAGTCTGGGAGAGAAAAAGTATGGACTAGTAATAGTGGATGATTTCTCGAGATATACATGGGTTTCATTTCTTGCACATAAGAATGAAGCATTTTCAGCATTTTTGAAATATTATAAAAATATTATAACTGAAAAGAATTTCACCTTAATTGCTATTCGAAGTGATCATGGAACTGAATTTGAAAATCAACACTTTAAAGAATTCTGTAATGAAAACGATATTTCTCATCAACTTTCAACACCTAGAACGCCTCAACAAAATGGGGTTGTTGAAAAGAAAAATAGAACTTTGGCAAAAATGGCTCGCACTATGTTATGTGAGTCAAATCTCCTAAAGTACTTTTGGACTGAAGCTATAAATACTGCTTGCCATATTTTAAATCATGTTTTAATTCGTCTGATTATAAAAAAACTCCTTATGAACTTTGGAAGAATAAGAAACCAACTGCTAAATATTTTAGAGTATTTGGATGTCCATGTTTTATTTTAAACAATGGCAAGGAGGATCTAAGCAAATTTGATGCCAAGTCAGATGAGGATATCTTCTTAGGATATTCTACTTCTAGCAAAGCATACAGAATCTTCAACAAGAGAACTCTTATAGTTGAAGAGTCAATAAATGTTATTTTTGATGAGTCTGATAGTGAGTCCCCTAGGAGAGAAAGTATTCTTGATGATGATGCAGGAATTATTGAGTTTAAAAAGCTGAATCTTAATGACGTGCCAAATCAAGAAAAGAAAGATGAAAAGAAAAAGAAAGATGATCATGATCCACCACAATCTCAAGACTTGCCAAAGAAATGGAGGTACGCACATGGACATCCCAAAGATTTAATTATTGGTGATCCATCACAAGAGGTAAGAACTCGATCCTCTCTAAGAAATTTGAATGATTATCTTGCTTTTGTTTCACAAATAGAACCTAAAACTTATGAAGAAGCTGAGCATGACATAAATTAGATTAATGCTATGCAAGAAGAATTAAATCAATTTAAAAGGAGTAATGTATGGACATTAACTGAAAGACCAAAGTATAATTCTGTAATTGAAACAAAATGGATTTTTAGAAATAAGTTAGATAAAAATGGAGTAGTTACAAGAAATAAAGTTAGACTTGTAGCTAAGGGATACAATCAAGAAGAAGGGATAGATTTTGAAGAAATGTTTGCTCCCGTAGCTAGATTAGAAGCTATTAGACTACTTCTAGCATTTGCATGCTTTATGGATTTCAAACTATATCAAATGGATGTAAAAAGTGCCTTCTTAAATGGTTATATAGAAGAAAAAGTATATATAGAGCAACCCCCTGGTTTTGAAAGTCATGAATTTTCTGATCATGTGTTTAGATTACATAAGGCACTATAAGGATTGAAACAAGCACCTAGGGTATGGTATGACCGACTAAGTAAATTTCTGTTAAATAATGATTTTGGTAAAGAAAACGTAGATAAAACACTTTTTCTTAAGAGAAAAGATAAAAATCTGCTAATGGTACAAATATACATAGATGACATCATATTCGGTGCCACTAATGATAGTTTTTGTAAAGAATTTGCTGAATTAATGCAAGAAGAATTCAAGATGAGTATGATGAGAGAACTTAATTTTTTTTCTCGGATTACAAATCAAGCAAACCAAGAAAGAGTGTTGCCCAAGGTGACAACCCAAGAGGGGGGGTGAATTGGGTTTTCTAAAAATTATGTTCCCTAATTTTTACTTTGAATAGAATGCAGCGGAATAATAAGATGTTATTTACTTAAGCTCTAGGCAATTACAAGTAAAGCAGTGGAAGATTAAGCTAGAGCAATTATACTATGGCTTTAGGGTGCAATTGATCTAACATTAACTTATAGTTGTATGATCAATTTTAATCTATGTGTATGGTAAGAATGGAGTGGAAGCTAAGCAAATCACTTATAACTCTATAGAAACAAATCTAGAGATATTACACAATCAAGCATGAATGGAAGGCATGAAATACAAGAGATAAAGCATCACAAACACAAAGATGTATAGTGGTTCGGTGCACCCCAGCACCTACATCCACTCCCCAAGACCTCTTGGGAATTTCACTATAATCCCTTAGATTACAGTCGGTTGTTTTACAAGCTCACAACCCAACTTGTTGTTTTGCGAGATCACAACGAACTCGATCGGTTTTCACAGGCTCACCGACTAGAACCAACCGATTGTTTTCACGGGCTCACAATCCAACCCAGTTGGTTTTCCCAAAGGCTCACCAACCACAACCTTACAATGATTGTTTTCCGGGTTCACAATCAACCCGGTTGGTTTTCCCCAAAGGCTCACCAACCACAACCTTACAACGTTGGTTTTTCCCTTTGGCTCACCAACAAACCTTAACCCCTTGATTCAATCCCTTGATTGAATCAAGTTACAAGATATTAGAACAAGAGTTTAAATCAAATACAAGCTTCTCAAATAAGCAAATATAGCAAATGTAAATCAGTAAAGAAAAGAGAAGAAGCCCTCAAACTAATTTGTAGATGGAGGAACTCGGCTTCTTCTTCACTTGCCCCCTCTTCTGATTTTGCACGAAGTAGAGGATCTCCGAGGCAGCACACGGATGGAGAGGAAGCTTTGGGATTCACTTGGATGCTCTTCTTCTCTCTATTTTACTTTGAATGGCCCTTTTGTGCTTATGGAAGATTTTCCTTGTAATCTCTTTCAAATCTCTTCCCTAAATGTTTTCTCCCACTTCCATACCTTCTCCCCTAGCTCTCCTCTTGTTTTTATAGCTTTAGATGGCGTGGAAACAAGAATCTAGCCGTTAGAGACAAAAATAGAGCCGTTGGACACAGTCTGCACTTTCTGACAATATTACCGTTGGGATCGGAGTCGACTCGCGTGATCAGGAGTCGACTCGCCTGTTGCAGGAGTCGACTCGTGCTTTACTGGAGACGACTCGGCCACTGTTCCAAATTTGAATTATGGTGCATCCTCGACTGGGAGTCGACTCGTCTTAACCCGGAGTCGACTCGCCAACTTCTGGAGCTGACTTGGCAATTTCGGAGTCGGCTCATCCACTGAAGTCCGTGGATCCAATTTTGAATTTTGTCCTCTCGAGTCGACTCGACTGTCCTGGGAGTCGACTCGAATCTCAGAGCCCAAACTCCCGATCCTCTGTCTTTTGGCTCGTCCAGTCTTGGAGTCGACTCGAACTTCCTTGGAGTCGACTCGGCTCTCAGTTTGCGAAACTTGGTCTTCTGCCTTTTTGATGTGAAGCTGTCTTGGAGTCGACTCGAGCTGTCTGGGAGTCGACTCGAATCTCAGAGGCAGTAACTTGGTTTTCTGTCTGTTGATGGTCGCGGAGTCTCGGAGTCGACTCGTGCAATGCGGGAGTCGACTCGAATCTCAGAGGCAGTAACTTGGTTTTCTGTCTGTTGATGGTCGCGGAGTCTCGGAGTCGACTCGTGCAATGCGGGAGTCGACTCGAATCTCAGAGTCCCAAAAATGCTCTCTGACTTTTTCCTTGTGTTCCGCTGAGAGTCGACTCTTGCTTTCTTTGGAGTCGACCTACCAACCATCGGAGTCGACTCGCGTTCCACTGGAGTCGACTCGAATCTCAGACCCGAAAACTGCTCTCTGACTTTTCTGCCTGTGACTCCTAGGAGTCGACTCATACTTCTCCGGAGTCGACTCATACTTCTCCGGAGTCGACTCGAATTCCACTGGAGTCGACTCGAAGACTGTTCTTTTGAATTTTTCTTTTGATTTTACTCCTCCAATTTGAATCCTTTGAACTTTAAGCTTGGGCCAATAAATTGTAGCTTTCTTCCAACTTGAGAGCTTTGGAGGCCTTCTTGTGTTCTCCCAACTTGCTATGTTCCTTGCAAAATAAATATCTTTCTCCTTGCAACATAAACATTAGTATCTATACTTCAAGGTTTTGTGATCATCAAAATCAATCTTTGAATCAATCTTTGGGTCATCAGTCTCCCCCTTTTTGATGATGACAAAACTTGGAGTATATGCAATATAAAAGATATTGTTTTCTAGAAGTAATACATAGCAAAGTTGCATGAAGTAGAAAACATATATATTTAAAAAACATACTTCATGATAATGCTTTAGATTTAATCAACTTAAGATAATCAATATATGTCAATTCCAGCTGATTTGTATTCAATTCAAAACATAAAGCATTATGCTCACTTAAGATAATCAATATATGTCAATTCTAGCTGATTTGTATTCAATTCAAAACATAAAGCATTATGAGCATATACTTAGATATTTCTCCCCCTTTTTGACAACATCAAAAAGATAGGGAAACATTAAGCACAAAGATCAGAATACTCATATATTTCTTTTCCTTATTGTACTCTGATTTGAATGTTAAATTATTGCAAGGATATGAATCATATAACTCAAGGCAATAATATTGGAATCAGATTAATGAGCACAGATCAGAGCCAATTAAGATAATTTCAAAACAGAACACATTAAATGTGATTTCAAGAAGTTTTCTAATTTGATACCACAGATAGTTTTCTATTCAAGTGTAGGTGGAATCTTCCTTAGGTTAATCCAAGAAGTACTACAAATGATATTCAAAGAAAACACGAGTGGAAATCTAACCTCTCTTCAATAATAAGTATGAAAGCTTGTTCATTTAAGACCTTTTGCCCAATCTATTAAGTATTTTATCAAACATGAGAGCAATTTTAGTTAATTTTCAGAGTAAAAGATCAAAACTTATATATTTGAGAGACATATCATCATGTTGGATCATTAATTTTTAATGTCTTCAAAGTTCTTTTATTCCTTTAGAAAATAAGCACAATTTGATACATATATAAAAATATGAATTGGCACAGAATTGACGTTCTAAAGAGCAAGCTAATTAGGACTTATTAGTGAATTTCAAAATAACTTTTCTAAGAGATACTCAAGACCATTCAACACGTTATTCTCCCCCTTTGTCATTAAGTTAAAGGCTCTTAAGATCAACTTGCAATTTGGTTCATGATTTATGCATAAGATATACTAACCAAATAACACGCCTCAAGGTGTATCATAAAGGTTTTCAGATTTAAATTTCAGATGATACATATTGGAGAGTATTAGGATCACTTTTCATTTAGTATTCTTTCTCTCTCCTTTATAAATTTATGCAATTAAGTTCCATCAGACCTCTCCTTCTGAAATTTTCTTTCTCCCCCTCAATTGATCATTCCATCTAAGAGTTTTAAAATTTGAAGATAATGTTCAATAAAATCGTCAATCTCAAAAATATATTTTCTATAAGTTTCAGCTTATTTTCACAAGACTCAAGGTTTGAGATAAGACAACCTTTATAGAACTCATCTCAAGGTAATTAAAGCATGTCTTGCAATATAAGGAGGTTCATCAAAATCAATCCATAAAGTGCAAGGTATGCATCAAATTGAAGTGACTTTAGGATAAGATACTGAATATCTAAAGCTCCCCCTTAAAAGATGCATTCTTCTTTAATCTTTCTTTTTTTTTGTCGAATTTCAGATTTTAATGATAAACGTGAATAGAGCTGAAACTTTATGATATCAAGAATGTAGAGTGATCTAGAAATATTCACAATTTATAGTAATCACTCTTTTTAATCTTTTAAGAACAAGTTATGCTTTCTCCTAATCTTAGAGAAAATGTATGAAAATATTAATCAAAAGTAATTCATTTGAAGCTTAGTTTCTTTCAAAAGCATTTATATTTTCTTTCTTTTAGATCATTCACTCTATTGATGAAAGTCTTTAATGATATAGGAGAGAAAAAACATATAGATGATCATGGAAGTATATGTATTTATAGAACTCAATTTCTTAATCACAATTTTTCAGCAATGTATACATGAAACTCAATAAATTTTTAAATATTAAAATAAAGTCATATATTTTAAAAATATTTACTTGCTATCAAGATCATTGAAAGACACATCATTTAGACCAATATTGGTACATTTTAATGATAAGAAAAGATATGTTTCGGATGCGTATCGGAGCAATCAAAATAAATTCTGTTTTTCTTACATTAACATTTTATTTAGTAATCATATGGAGTTTAAGCTTTTATACAAAATCAAATTCTGAATTTCATAAAGATTTTCAATAGAGGCCTTTTAAGTCATAATTTGAGATATGTATCTTTCACATTGTGGCTCATCTTAAATTATTATGATTGAAAAATACATATTTCAATACCATTAAAGCACTTTCAGAATCTTTGTGTTTAATTTTGAGTTTCGATACAAAATAAAGGATATTTTAACAAGTATTAGGACATTATGTATCAAAGTTAGGCGAGTAGAAAGATAGATCAAAATCAATTTATTTTCCCTAAATAGAGATATTCTTCTCTTCTCCTTTCTACAATTTTATTTAGCTTTCAGATTTTAACAATGATTGTGAATGACAAATCTGAAATTTCTTTTCAATAAAACTAAACAAAAGATGTTATGTAGCAATTCATGCATTCAATCAAATTGTCCAAGTATGAAACATTACAAAATATTGAGAACCCATAAATCAAGACATCATACTATATGCAAAATATATTAAGTGTTAAGTCATGCATTAAAATAATAATAACAAGCATGTCAAGGATCAAAGTCAATTCTTTTCAAATACACTCCCCTTATTTAAATATCATCTTGCATTGACTTCATCCTTATGGTGTGTTTCCAAGTGACTAATAATTAGACTTGATTCTTCTTATATATTTTCATTTACTTTGTCTTTCATTTTCAACTTTCTTATGCTTTATATTCTATTTGCTCCCTATCCGGTGGAGTTGGGAAGGGGCACGAGGTACTACCACTAGCCTCCCTCTTGTGCCGTCCCTAATATGCCCTACACCGAATAGTTGGGTCAAATAGTGCCGGGTACTACCACTAGCCTCCCCATTGGCACTATCCCTATGATGAGCAATATAGAAGGATTAAAATGTTTGCTTCGAATTCTCCCTGTTTAAGTGTAATTAATTATGGATTTTATCCCTTCCAAATGTGCCAAATATATTATGCTTGTTTTACTTTTCCTTAAGATTGGAGTATTTGCCTTTGCTTAGATTCTACACCTCTTGAATAATATTCATTTTCTTTTCTTTATCTCTCTCTCTTTTTGTTATTCTCAAGTAATTTACATGAAAGAGCAGAATAAAAAATTAATCTTGTGTATCATATATATGTATATCATGCAAACAACATTTTTATTATGCTCATGGATTCATAACTTCTCACAAGTTATTTTACATCAAACTTTTAAGCATATACTTGTGTATTTCATGGTTATGATATAGGCAAAGAAATCATTTAGTTTAGGCAAACCATGAAACAATTTCTAAGAGCATAAGTCAATCAATATGTATAGAGCCATGATATCAAAAGTTAATAATTAAAGAACTTAATCATGCCATAATAAGACTTAAGTTGTTGACTTTGCTCAAGAAGTATCTAGAATTACCAATCCATTCTGCATTCTCCAGTCAAATACCTACTAGATTTCTTATGTATGAACCTTTGGCTGAAGAAGGTCCTCTCTCTTGTTTGCAAGTGAATGTTTATTGTATCTTACATGGAGATATCCTTCAAGTTGAGATCTCTCATTTTCTTGCTCAAGGATCCTGCATTATTAACAAACTCCTTTTCTTTCTTGAAAGAAAGTCATTGGTTTCTTCAAGATACAAAACATTCATCCAACATATTTTTTTTTTAACTAGATGACTCAATATAAGATATGACAATAGTTGAATATTGAGTCACTTTACGCCAGAGATTGCCTAAATATAAGCAAGCACATATCACTTGAACTAAAGAGATAGTTTCATTAACCAAGATGGTTCAAGGACAAGTATGTGAGGCAATAGGAAGTTTTATCAAGGTCAAATCAATTTCTCAAAAACGATTTAGTTTAGATTTTATTTGCTTAAGATAATTATTAATAAGACATGCTAGCTAAGTTTTAATCAACTTATCTTAAACAGTTGTTTCTATCAAAATTCAGATTATGATTTATTTGTTATCAATAAAATATAATTCATTAAACTTAGATTGAAGGCTTGCACAAGTGCACATAATGAGCATACAATCTGGTCTACTAGCTGTATGATAAAATAATTATTCTATCATGCTTCACTACAGCTTTAAAATAATAGATCTACTTTGCTCATCCTTTTCAAATTCTACAAGATGGGGTTATAGACATACCTTCTTCATGCCAATCTTCTATAAGAGTTTTCTTGTGGACTAACTTTGGTCAATGAAGATCCCCTTTCTTGTTTGTCTTAATTTGGAGTTTGAGAGAAGATGTTAATTCATTCATCATACGTATTTCAAACTCACCTTACATGAGCTCAGTAAAATCTTCATATAACTCTTCATTAGTAGAACCAAAAATGATGTCATCAATGCATATTTTGGGCAAATAAGATATCACAAATTCTTCTTTTTGATGTGTAGATTTATCACTATTACTTTCTATCAAAAAGGTTACTTAAGCTTTTATATTATGCTTTTGATGCTTGTTCCAAATTATATATTGCTTTATCATATTTATAATGAGTGTTTTCAAATATGGTGGTTATTTAACATATATCTTCTTTAATAAAGTAAGCATATAGGAGTCCATTCTACACACTCATTTGATAGAATATAAAGCTCATAAAGCAAGCAAATAATAATGGTGATCTTTACTTCTAATCATGCAAGAATCAAGATCTATTTCATCTTCTAAGCAAACAATTTTTCTTCATTAAATGTATTTCTGAAAAACTCAATTTGGTTATAATTATTAACAAGTTTTTAGATTGTTATATGTAAAAGATTAACCATATACATATATAATTTAATTTTAGTATTTTGATAATAAATCAGTAGTCTCATAAAGAATAAGATACCTTGATATTTTTGCACCTAAAAACTTTTCATTGAATACTCTATATGCATTGCTTGATGAATGATATCCAAGGGTAGACATATCTATATCAGATTTGGCATTATTTTCATAAGAGCATATTAAGCATAACATGTACGACTGAAAAATGTGAAAGATATGCGATGGTTCATTTTCCATTTTTTCAGAAGATCAAAAGGAGTTTTCATCAAAAAATAGATCTAATAGAAATCATATGTATGACAAGCAGTGATGATAGCTTTTTTTTAAAAATTATTTAAGTAGATGACTATCATACACAATTGTCTTTTTCATTTTTTCAAGAATTCTATTAACCCTATTTTACTTAAGGTGTCCTTGGTGCTGAAATAATTAATTTCTGTATAAACTTTATCAGGATTTTGGTTTTCAACATTGTTCCATGATACTCTTTATCTTCACAGTTTGGAAACCTTTATCATTTGAAACATTTTTACATGATTTAGCAAATACAGAAAATATTTTAATTTTATTTGCCAAGAACAAATCCAATGTAAGCTTTTGAAAACTTAGTGATGGAAACAACAATTTAGAAATTGATTTTTGTTTGTTTCCTTAGTTAGCATGCATAGCAAACTTTGACCTTTCAGAAGATAATCTAAGTAAGCCAATGGCAAGGTCTTTTGAGATTAAGTACATACTAGCATGAGTTGATTTTATATGCCAAAGATGGTTTCTTTAATCTTGGTATTCATAGTGCATATATTCAAAAGCACACCAAGTACACATTATCATATCTATGATCAATAAACAATAATGCCATGGATAAAAAACTCTCAATCAAGCATATAGAGAATTCATAGAGTTATTTTTAATAAATTGATTAATCATTTAGCAACTTATCCAATAGTGAGTAAAGTATACTATAAGATGAAGTGATTTGATTATATTTCCAAAAGTATTTTCTATATCATAAAATTGATCAATACTTGCAATTCATATTTTAATCAAATACTAAGGCAAAAATAATGATGAGATGCAAGGATTACTGATTTCATTATTATTATTATTATTATTTTTTATTTAAAAATTACTTTTCATAAGTATGTTTTAAGTTTCATTTTTTTTGACGTGTGTCTAGAACACCCATTTGTATGAAAGTTCTATTTGTTCCATGGGTATCTTGGCACACCTATGTCTACATCCTCATATTTTTATTTTGGGTACCCAAGCTTGCTTGGGTCCTTGAGAGTTAGGACATATGGTTCCTTTTGGAACCCAAATTTGTTTAATTGTAATAACTTTACTACTTGATTTAATTATGTTAGAACGATAGGTAAAGTTGTTATGTCCATTCTTTTCATGTTCGAAATATGTTATCTTATTTAATGGTTTGCTTGATAAATTCAAAACATTTTTCTTTAGGGATTCATTGCTAAGTGAAGGAATCAAGCCAAATTTTGATTTATCAAAATCAGCATGTTGGCTTTCAAACATCATTTTTAATCTTTCTGAACTTACAGTGAACTTGTTAATAAGAGATTTCAGTTGGTTAACTTCTTTACTCAAGTTTTGGTTTGTTTTGATTAGCTATGATTTTTCTGAATCAATTCTTCTGAATTTAACCTTAAGCTTTTATTTTCAGAATTTAGTTTGTCTTGTATTTCAGCAATAGAATTTCTTTCTTTTGAAATTTGCAAATTTAGCTTTTTAAGATTTTTATTTTTCATAGCTAATTTTCTACATTCACCATACAAATCATGGAAAGCATTTAAAAGTTCATCATAAGAAAATTCTTCATGAAATTCACTAGATTCAGATTTTACTTTATTTTCTAGTGCCATAAAACATAAGTTAGTTACCTCTTGTAGTTCATTGTTGCTTCTAGCTTTCTTGCTTTTTATTTCTTTCTTCCTTTCTTCTTGCTTCCTCTTCTTCTTTGACTTTAGGAAGCTTTTGAATTTTCTTGCTGTTATTTCTTCCTCGAGTCGACTCGAGTTTACATGGAGTCGACTCGACTGACTTGAGAGTCGACTCGAGATCTTCGGGAGACGTCTCGTTCTCAGAGGCCTAAAAGATGATTCTCTGTCTTTTGAATTGTTCTGCCTCGGAGTCGACTCGGGCCTTGTCGGAGTCGACTCGGCTAACTTGGGAGTCGACTCGGAACTACTTGGAGTCGACTCGTTCACAGGGTCTTCAAGAATGTGTCTCTGCCTTTCAGACTGTTCTTCTCTAGGAGTCGACTCGGACAAACTGGGAGTCGACTCGGCTACTGTGGAGGATTCTGCAATCTCATTGTTAGTATGCAATTGAAGCACATGTGAGCTAATCTGAGATTTATCATAAATATTTTCTAAAGTATCCCAGATCTCCTTAGCAGATAAGCATGCAGAAATTTCATTAAACTTCGTTTCATGAATAGCACAATATAATATGTTCATAGCATTAGCATTCAATTGTGCTAAGTCCTTTTCATTAATAGTTTGAGAGAGTGTGTGAAGGTCATTTATTATGATTTTCCATAAATAATAGTTTTGTGATTGAATAAAAATGCGCATGCGTGCTTTCCAATATGTGTAGTCTATGCCATTAAACAGTGGAGGCCTATCAATTAACTGTCCCTCTCCTAGAAAACTATCTATTTGAGTTGTCATGATCTTTGGCTCTTGATCGTGAGATCAACAATTAATCTTGAGCACCTGCTCTGATACCACTTGTTGCCCAAGGTGACAACCCAAGAGGGGGGGTGAATTGGGTTTTCTAAAAATTATGTTCCCTAATTTTTACTTTGAATAGAATGCAGCGGAATAATAAGATGTTATTTACTTAAGCTCTAGGCAATTACAAGTAAAGCAGTGGAAGATTAAGCTAGAGCAATTATACTATGGCTTTAGGGTGCAATTGATCTAACATTAACTTATAGTTGTATGATCAATTTTAATCTATGTGTATGGTAAGAATGGAGTGGAAGCTAAGCAAATCACTTATAACTCTATAGAAACAAATCTAGAGATATTACACAATCAAGCATGAATGGAAGGCATGAAATACAAGAGATAAAGCATCACAAACACAAAGATGTATAGTGGTTCGGTGCACCCCAGCACCTACATCCACTCCCCAAGACCTCTTGGGAATTTCACTATAATCCCTTAGATTACAGTCGGTTGTTTTACAAGCTCACAACCCAACTTGTTGTTTTGCGAGATCACAACGAACTCGGTCGGTTTTCACAGGCTCACCGACTAGAACCAACCGATTGTTTTCACGGGCTCACAATCCAACCCAGTTGGTTTTCCCAAAGGCTCACCAACCACAACCTTACAATGATTGTTTTCCGGGTTCACAATCAACCCGGTTGGTTTTTCCCAAAGGCTCACCAACCACAACCTTACAACGTTGGTTTTTCCCTTTGGCTCACCAACAAACCTTAACCCCTTGATTCAATCCCTTGATTGAATCAAGTTACAAGATATTAGAACAAGAGTTTAAATCAAATACAAGCTTCTCAAATAAGCAAATATAGCAAATGTAAATCAGTAAAGAAAAGAGAAGAAGCCCTCAAACTAATTTGTAGATGGAAGAACTCGGCTTCTTCTTCACTTGCCCCCTCTTATGATTTTGCACGAAGTAGAGGATCTCCGAGGCAGCACACGGATGGAGAGGAAGCTTTGGGATTCACTTGGATGCTCTTCTTCTCTCTATTTTACTTTGAATGGCCCTTTTGTGCTTATGGAAGATTTTTCTTGTAATCTCTTTCAAATCTCTTCCCTAAATGTTTTCTCCCACTTCCATACCTTCTCCCCTAGCTCTCCTCTTATTTTTATAGCTTTAGATGGCGTGGAAACAAGAATCTAGCCGTTAGAGACAAAAATAGAGCCGTTGGACACAGTCTGCACTTCCTGACAATATTACCGTTGGGATCGGAGTCGACTCGCGTGATCAGGAGTCGACTCGCCTGTTGCAGGAGTCGACTCGTGCTTTACTGGAGACGACTCGGCCACTGTTCCAAATTTGAATTATGGTGCATCCTCGACTGGGAGTCGACTCGTCTTAACCCGGAGTCGACTCGCCAACTTCTGGAGCTGACTTGGCAATTTCGGAGTCGGCTCATCCACTGAAGTCCGTGGATCCAATTTTGAATTTTGTCCTCTCGAGTCGACTCGACTGTCCTGGGAGTCGACTCGAATCTCAGAGCCCAAACTCCCGATCCTCTGTCTTTTGGCTCGTCCAGTCTTGGAGTCGACTCGAACTTCCTTGGAGTCGACTCGGCTCTCAGTTTGCGAAACTTGGTCTTCTGCCTTTTTGATGTGAAGCTGTCTTGTAGTCGACTCGAGCTGTCTGGGAGTCGACTCGAATCTCAGAGGCAGTAACTTGGTTTTCTGTCTGTTGATGGTCGCGGAGTCTCGGAGTCGACTCGTGCAATGCGGGAGTCGACTCGAATCTCAGAGGCAGTAACTTGGTTTTCTGTCTGTTGATGGTCGCGGAGTCTCGGAGTCGACTCGTGCAATGCGGGAGTCGACTCGAATCTCAGAGTCCCAAAAATGCTCTCTGACTTTTTTCTTGTGTTCCGCTGAGAGTCGACTCTTGCTTTCTTTGGAGTCGACCTACCAACCATCGGAGTCGACTCGCGTTCCACTGGAGTCGACTCGAATCTCAGACCCGAAAACTGCTCTCTGACTTTTCTGCCTGTGACTCCTAGGAGTCGACTCATACTTCTCCGGAGTCGACTCATACTTCTCCGGAGTCGACTCGAATTCCACTGGAGTCGACTCGAAGACTGTTCTTTTGAATTTTTCTTTTGATTTTACTCCTCCAATTTGAATCCTTTGAACTTTAAGCTTGGGCCAATAAATTGTAGCTTTCTTCCAACTTGAGAGCTTTGGAGGCCTTCTTGTGTTCTCCCAACTTGCTATGTTCCTTGCAAAATAAATATCTTTCTCCTTGCAACATAAACATTAGTATCTATACTTCAAGGTTTTGTGATCATCAAAATCAATCTTTGAATCAATCTTTGGGTCATCAAAGAGATTTTCATTCATCAAACTAAGTATACAAAGGAAATACTTAAGAAGTTTAGAAATGAAAATCACAAGGGAATAGGCACTCCAATGAACCCCACCAGTAAGCTAGACAAAGATGAAAAAGAAAAAAGTATAGATATAAAACTCTATAGAGGCTTAATTGGATCTTTGCTTTACCTTACTGCTAGTAGGCTTGACATAGTATTTAGTATAGGAATATGTGCTAGATACCAGTCAGACCCTAAGGAATCACATCTAAGTGCTGTCAAAAGAATTCTTAGATATCTAAGAGGAACCAAGAAAGGAGAGGCGTCCTCCCCTCCTTTCCTCTAATGGCCCCATGCCATGTGGAGGGGTAGATGCCCCTCTTCCTCCTCCTGGTTCATGCGGATTGCCACATGGCATATGCACATCCCTTGGATTCTCTTCAAACTCTTTTAAGTAAGGGTTGTGGTAGAATTAAGTAAGGGGTATTGCAGATTTTGGAGGGATGAATCAAGGAGCAGTTGATCTCTGAAATTATTCCTTGTTTGTATAGGCATGAGATGCCTATTTAAAGGGCCCTGGCGTGAAGCATAAGAGTAATAGAAGCCCTCTGCTACCGCCACCCTCTCCCTCCTTCTTCCCTTTGGCGTAAGCAAGAGAGAAAGAAGAAGAGCTGCCGTCTTCTTCTTCCTCCCTTTCGACGTTCGTCGTCTTCCTTCTTCTTCCTCTCAAAGTAATCAAGGAGTTGATTAAAGGAGAGAAATTCAACCATCAAAGGTGATCTCTTCAAGGGAGCTAGCACCTCGGTGAGATCTTGGAACGATCTGTACCTCGTGTGGATACCTGTAAAGGCCGGATGCTTGTGCGGTTTCAAGAGAACCAGAAATCCTACGATCATCAGATAGCGGTGAAGTTTTACCCGCTCAAAGGTAAAGATTAGATATTTATAAATTCTATACAATTAGAAATTGTAGTAGATCTGAAATTAATCTAGTCTTTTAATTTTAATCTTTCCTTTAGATTTCATAAATCTGAGTTAGAGAACTCTAGAAATTTTTGAAATCTATGTTTCCTAAAATGTTCATAAGATGAATAACTCCGTGCATGTCTTTCTGCTGCGATCGTCGCAATGCATACGAGGATAATCCGACAGTGGTATCAGAGCCGCATTTAAATGATTTAGATTAATATTAATAGGCATGATTAGGATTTAATTTAGATCTGAAATTTTTATATGCTTGCTGAAATTTTAGCATGCAGATTTTTCGTTATAAAATCTTGATCTTGTATGTTGTTTGAATTAAAATAATGAGATTGCAAATAATTAAAACATGTCTTGTATAATCACAATTTCAGTTGGTAGTATATCTAAATTTTTCAGATCAAAAATTAGATGCATGAGATGCATTTAATAGAATCAAAATTTAGGATTCACGTGAGAAGAGTCGACCCCAAGCATGCTCGAGTCAACTCCAATCCTATTCGAGTCGGACCCAAGCATACTCGGGTCGACTCCAAGACTAGCCAAGTCGACCGAAACATACTCGAGTCGACTTCGAGACTAGTCGGGTCGACCCCAAGCATGCTGGAGTCGACTCCAATCCTATCCGAGTCGACTCCAAGCATGCTTGAGTCGACTCAAATTCTATTTGAGTCGACCTCAAGTATACGCGAGTCGACTCCAAGAGACTCAGGAGCTGTCGGGTTAACTGAAGTCCACCCGAGTCGACTCCATGTCCACTCGAGTCAACTCAAGGTTAATTCGAGTCGACTCCAAGCATACATGATCGACCTCTATTTGAGGATGTGTTTAAAATGTATGCATGAGATGTATATATTAGTTAAACAAAATTTATTTGCATGAGATGCAAATAAAATCTTTAAACAATAGGATATTTACATAAGATGTAAACTGAAACAATTATGTCATTTACATAAGATGTAATCACATAATATATGAAAGAGTTTTATATTTACATAGGATGTAAACTTGAACCAATATGACATTTGCATAAGATGTAATTATATAACATTTGGTTTGGGATAGATTGTTACATTAGATGTAAATCCTTGGAGACCTAAAACCTCCTCAATCAGTCGAGAGTGAATGATACATTGAGCTAGCCATATTTGATTAATTGATCTAATTAGTGTATAGGAAAGCATTAAAGGTGGTTACTTAATTAGGACCTTACTCTCTGAGTAAGGAAAGCCTCCCACCTGCTTACCTGGCCAATTGATTGATTACCTCCTATGAATAGCTCAAAGTTGGAATCACTAAGACTAGATTACCTAATATTAAGTCTAAAGGTTTTCCACCGTAGTAGAGTTACTAAGGTCTTTCCGGCGTTGATTTGTCTCGGCTGGACACAGTGGGCAAATTGCATTGGGGGGCTGGACCTCTCTATTAGCATGAGATATTGTGGGATAAAGATGGGGTTGGATACCAATAACTGTTAGGTGAGGATCCAATGACGACTTTACTTCTACAGGAATTATAGTGGGTCTGACTTAACCAAGGAACGGGACCAATAACTATTAGGTGAGGATCTTATGACTTGGAGACCAAGTAGGCTACAACTTGCTTGAGAAGCATTGTACAAAGAGTTGTACACTTATCGTTTATGTGTCTCCAATAACTGTTAGATGATGTGGTATGTAAATTGGTGGGACCGTAGCACCCCACTTGAAACCTAGAGTCGCAGGTTTCCGTTTCTCTACTAGAGAAGTGTAGGAGATCCGAGGAAATAGTGGGAGATGTTTGTTTTAAAAGTCTCTAAAACAAATAGAAATCCAAATTCAAGTACAAAACTCTAACTAGAATCTTTACTCTCTGCAGATAAAAATGTCAGCCTCTAATCCCTTGACCCGCATCCTTGAGAACAACCGATTGACCGGACCCAATTATAAAGATTGGCTTTGCAACTTGAAAATTATTTTAAGTTGTGAGAAATTAGGGCATGTACTGGACCATGACGCCCAGTGTTACCAAATCGTCCGAGTGCCGAGTAGCGTGAGACACATGCTAGGTGGATGGATGAAGACAATAAAGTTAGGTGCTATATTTTGGCATCAATTTCCAATGAACTACAATGCCAGCATGGGAACATGAGGACTGTCGGGGACATATTGCATCACCTACAAGAGTTGTATGGTGACCAGAGTCGCACAGCTAGGTTTGAAGTGTCCAAGAGGCTCTTCAAGGCCAAGATGCGCGAAGGGCAGTCTGTCTATGATCATGATCTGACCATGATAAAGGACTTGGAAGAGCTTGAGAAACTCGGCATGAACATGCATAATGAATTGCAAACTGATTTGATCCTGCAATCCCTTCATTCTTCATATGGGCAGTTTATTGTAAACTACCACATGAACAAGATTGAATGCACCAAACTCGAATTGTTAAATATGTTGGTAACAACTGAGGGAGCCTTGAAGAGTTCAAGGGGCACAGTTCTCGCTGCCGAGTTGACTTATACTTCTAAGAGAAAGTCTACTTGGAAGAAGAAGAAGTCTGCAAAGAAGCAGAAGATCGAGAAGAAGCCAAAGAAGGATGTTCCAAAGAAAAAGATTGCGGACAAGGGAAAGTGTTTCCATTGCAACAAAGACGGCCATTGGAAGAGGAACTGTCCAATCTACATGGGGAGCATAAAAGGTAAGAAGGGTGACACGCCTTCTAAAGGTATGTCAGATATGCTCGTAATTGAAACTAATCTAACGGTTTCTTCTACTTCCAGTTGGATTATAGATTCTGGTTTTAGTGCTCACTTGTGCACTACTATGCAGGGTCTAAAGGAAAGTAGAAGGCTTACGAAAGGTGCAATAATCCTCCGGGTTGGCAACGGAGCAAGAGTTGCTGCTGTTGCTGTGGGCACCTACCCGCTGCGATTGCCATCTGGATTTAGTTTGATACTTAGGGATTATTATTATGTATCTGCTGTTAGCAGAAACTTGATTTCTGTATCTTGTCTAGCATAGAAAGATTTTGAATTCAATTTCAATAAAGACTATTGTTCCGTTTATTTGAGAAATAAAATGGTTGCGCATGGTTTTATGATTGACAGTCTCTATAACTTACATTTGGATGTGTCTGTGAATGTATCTGAGCAAACAGTGACTACCATAGGATCTAAAAGATCTAGAGATGAGATAAATCAAAAGTATTTGTGGCACATCAGGCTTGGTCATATAAGAGAAGACAGAATAAACAAATTGGAGAAATATGGGCTTCTAGGCTCATTGACTTTCGAGTCATATCCGATTTGTGAATCCTGTCTTCAAGAAAAAATAACCAAATTACCCTTTGTAGGACATGAGGAGAGGTCCACAGAAATACTTACCCTAGTACATACTGATGTGTGCGGCCCATTCGATGTGCAGGCTAGGGAAGATTATTCTTACTTCATAACATTTATCGATGATTGTTCTCGGTATGGGTATGTGTATCTTATGAGATACAAGTCTGAAGTTTTTGAAAAGTTCAAAGAGTTCAGATATGAAGTAGAAAAACAAACAGAAAAAACTTATTAAGGTTCTTCGATCGGATCGAGAAGGTGAATACCTTAGTGAAGAATTCTGTGATTATCTCAAATAAAATAGTATAGTTTCACAATGGACCCCTCCTGGTACACCTCAGCTCAACAAAGTTTCAGAGAGGAAGAATCGGACCCTATTGGATATGGTCAGGTCCATAATGAGCTTCACTGATTTACCCTTATTCCTTTGGGGAGATGCCCTACTTTCAGCAATATAATATTGAATAGAGTTGCCTCTAAATCTGTTCCTACCATATCGTATGAGATATGACACGGTAAGAAGCCAAGTCTTGGTCATCTCAAGATTTGGGGATGTCCAGCCCACATCAAGCGACAATAGGCGGACAAGTTAGAGGCTAAGATAATTAGTGCTCGTTTTATAGGATATCTTAAAGAGTCATTAGGATACAATTTTTACGTCCCAGACGATCACAAAGTATTTGTGAGCCGATATGATGTCTTCTTAGAAAAATAGTTTATCCTTGATAGAGGCAGTGGAACGAAAATTGAGTTCGAAGAGAAAATCTTTGAAGAGCAACAAGCCACTGTCCCAGTAGAACCTATTCATATAGAGCCAGTACATGTAGAACCTCCTCCACCTCGTAGATCTAGTAGAATTTCTCATCCTTTTGAAAGATACTTAGGTATGCTTACAGAGGAAGTAGAGAAAGTGTTCCTCATGGGAAATAGGGATCGTTGTAAGGATCCCAATATCTACGACGAGGCGATGTTAGACATTGATTCTGAGAAATGGCTGGAAGCAATGAAGTCAGAGATAGACTCCATGCACTCCAACCAAGTCTGGACCTTAGTAGATCCACCAAAAGGTATAGTACCGATTGGGTGTAAATGGATCTACAAGAGAAAATTAAGTTCGGATGGAAAGGTAGAGACCTAGCTAGGCTAGTGGCGAAAGGTTATAGTCAGCGCGAAGGTATTGACTATCCGAAAATCTTTTCACCTGTAGCCATGCTGAAGTCTATTCGATCATTGCTTGCCATTGCAGCATTTAATAATTATGAAATCTGGCAAATGGATGTGAAAACTGCTTTCTTAAATGGATATCTTGAGGAAGATATCCATATGAAGCAGCCTCAGGGTTTCACTTTCAGTGATGAAGGTCACAAGGTCTGCAAACTGCAAAGATCTATTTATGGACTAAAGCAAGCATCTCGGAGTTGGAACACTCATTTCAATGATGTAATCAAATCGTTTGATTTCATCAAAAATAAAGATATAAGAAGGTTAGTGGAAGGGCTATCGTATTCTTCATGTTGTACATGGATGATATCCTCCTAATAGGGAATGATATTCCAATGCTAACTTTGGTCAAGGTATGGTTGTCTAAGGAATTTTTCATGAAAGATCTAGAAAAAGCATCCTATATTTTGGGGATTAAGGTCTATAGAGATAGATCTAAAAGGATACTTGGCCTGTCATAGAAAATATATATAAAGGAAGTACTGAAGAGGTTCAGTATGAAAAATTCTAAAAGGGGATTGTTACCCCTTAGGGATGGGATTAATCTCTTCAAGAAGATGTGCCCCAAAACATCTGAAGAGATTGAACGAATGAGCAAAATCTCTTACGCTTCGGCTATAGGGAGCCTCATGTATGTCATGCTATGTACACGACCTAATATAACACATGTTGTGAATGTCACGAGCAGATATCAGTCGAATACAGGCGAAGAGCACTGGACAGCTATGAAGAACATTCTTAAGTACTTAAGAAGAACTAAGGATATGTTCTTGGTGTTTAGAGAAGGATCAGAATTAAAGGTAGAAGGATACACAGATTCAGACTTTATGACTGACATTGATGCTTGAAAGTCTACATCAGGGTATATATTCTTGTGCAATGATGGTTCGATAAATTGGAAGAGTTTCAAACAACCAATCATTGCAGATTCTACTATGGAAGCTGAGTACATTGCCGCCTTTGAAGCTGCAAAGGAAACATTCTGGTCCAAAAAAATTGTTGAAGAGTTAGGCGTGGTGTCATCGGATGCCATCACACTCTACTGCGATAATAATGGCGCTATAGCATTGGCTAAGGAGCCGAGGTCTCACCAGAAGTCCAAGCACATAAAGCGACGATATCACCTAATACGCGACCACCTCGAAAAGAAGTATGTAGAGGTGCAGAGAGTAGACTCCACAGATAATGTGGCGGACCCATTCACTAAGCAGCTGAGTTAACAAAAGACAGAAGCACATATTGAGAAGATGGGGCTTAAATATATGTCTGATTGGCTTTAGTGCAAGTGGAAGATTGTTAGGAGTATGCCCTAGAAGCCAATTTGGCAGACGCATTGTAATTATTCTGGAAGCATGAAATTTGTATTTGATCTTTTATTAATTAATAAAATCAGTCATTTTCTTCATTCATGTTATTATGTATCCATGAATCGTTTTAGGGATTAATAAAATAATAACACATATTCTCAAGAGTTGAGAATTTAAGGCATGTGTAATTAATAGTTAATTTCTGAATAGCTTCTGATCGATGGATCATCATGAAGACGGTGATCGATCTAATAAGATTAGTGCATATACCACTTTCTTTGATGAACAAGTCTTAAGTACAGAGTGTGGGGACAATGGGATGATTGTGCAAGTGCTTGTTAAAAAATAAGGATACTGAGCGTGACTAAAGCAAGAAGTCACTTGGATGTCTATCTACTTGTCAGTGACTTACTTGATACTGCAGTTGTATGACTAGTACTTAGATCTGCGATGCCTCACCTAATCATGGTGAGGTTGCTGTAGTTTGACGAGCATATAAACATAGGCCCTAAGGGTCCTTGTGGTATAGATTGGCTACAGTAGTTTTACTATCGAATTAGGGTTGCATCTAAATGGATCTATCGACCTTGATAGACTAGGAGTGATCCTATATGATTTATGAGACTAAGTTTGAAAGACTTTGGCCAGGGCAGTTCTGAAAAAAGAGTTTTCCAATCTCGAACTTGAGTCAAATAAATCTGACATAAGACAGACGATGGGGTTTGACGAGTTATCCATAACCTCCGTCATGTTGGAATCCATGATAGAGGTACTGTATCATACGCTAACTGCACCTAAAGGTTCACCCCTTCCATTCTACTAGGTTGTCACTATATGCTGCTAGGTGTCACTAGTGAATTGTGAGACTCGAAGGCATTCACTTGGTGATTACTAAACCCTAAGAGTAGAGTTGAAATCATTTCAATCCATTGAAAAGAGTTTCGATGATATTATGATAGATATCATAATATATCTCACTACCAGTCAGAATAGAACCTATGGGGTCATACATATTAGAGGTTTTGATCGTTCCGATGGTTGGATAGCGATTTAGAATCGCAATTAAAATTGATTGTCAATTGGATTAACCCGCTAAGAGTTAGTGATTTAAAAAAAGAAGAAATTGCAATTGGATTGCAAGTTAATTGATTTAATTGGACCTAATTAAATTAGGCTTAACCTTATTGGATAAGGATGGGAATGCCTAATTAATTAGAACTCTTTATTAGGTAAGGAACTTGATTTATGAAGTCCAATTCAAGTCCTAATTAGATTAGGATTCATATAAATCAATTTGGAGGACATATTGGATTCTAATTGGATTAGAATTCAATTGGTCAGGTGGGATCATGTAAATCCTAATTTGATTAGGAGACCCATACATGGAAGGAAGGGAGGGAACCCTCCCTCCATGCGTGTGGAGCAAAGAAGGAAAGAAGGAGGGGCGTCCGCCCCTCCTCCTTCTCACACGCACAAAGAAAGGAGGGGCGTCCGCCCCTCCTTTCCTCTAATGGCCCCATGCCATGTGGGGGGGCAGATGTCCCTCCTCCTCCTCTACCCCTCCTCCTCCTCCTATTCACGTGGATTGCCACATGGCACATGCACATCCTTTGGATTCTCTTCAAACTCTTTTAAGTAAAGGTTGTGATAGAATTAAGTAAGGGGTGTTGCAGATTTTGGAGGGATGAATCAAGGAGTGATTGATTTCTAAAATTATTTCTTGTTTGTATAGGCATGAGATGCCTATTTAAAGGGCCCTGGTGTGAAGTATAAGAGTAACAGAAGCCATCCTCTGCTGCCGCCATCCTCACCCTCCTTCTTCCCTTTGGCGTGAGCAAGAGAAAGAAAAAGAGTCACCGTCTTCTTCTTCCTCCTCTTCGACGTTCGTCGTCTTCCTTCTTCTTCCTCTCAAAGTAATCAAGAAGTTGATTAAAGGAGAGGAATTCAGCCATCAAAGGTGATCTCTGCAAGGGAGTTAGCACCCCGGTGAGATCTTGGAGCGATCTGTACCTCTTATGGATACCTGTAGAGGCCGGACGCTTGTGCGGCTTCAAGAGAACCAAAAATTCTATGATCATTAGATAGCGGTGAAGTTCTACCCGCTCAAATGTAAAGATTAGATCTTTATAAATTCTATACAATTAGGAATTATAGTAGATCTGAAATTAATCTAGTCTTTTAATTTTAATCTTTCCTTTAGATTTCATAAATCTGAGTTAGAGAACTCTAAAAATTTTGAAACCTACGTTCCCTAGAATGTTCATGAGATGAACAACCTCGTGCGTGTCTTTCCGCTGCGATCGTCGCAACGCGTGCGAGGGTAATCGAACAGCCATACGGTATGGTACTCACGTTGATATTTAGTCATCACGACATATGTGTAGAGGGAGAGATGTCCATGGTGTCAATCCTAAAGGATGAATTTTGATAATTACAAAACACTTTAGATGATGTTGTGTACTAATGGTGTTGGCTTAATTGTGAAATTTTATAAGTCAAAAAAAATCAGAAGAAATGAAGCACTGCAAAATCATTAGTGCTTCACAAACACTTCATTGGATATGTTCTAAAAGAAAAATGATCTTAATCTAATCCATGGAGATCAAAGATGAAGTCTAAAGTTTTCTGTTCGAAAAATTTGAGTCAACCCCTAAGCAAAAAGGACAAGTTTGAGTTGACTCTGGCATGTTTTCTTCAAGAAACACAGTCAATGAGTCGACCCCCGCAAAACATGAGTCGACCTTTGTGTAGCTCAAATTATACAGAGAGCTTTCACCGCCTGAGACAAAGTTTGAAGAGTCAACCCTTGTTCCAAATGAGTCGACCTCCGAAATTGAAGAGTTGACCCTTGCCTTTGAAGAGTGGATTTCAAAACAAGGTCCCCTCTCCATAAGGAATGTCTCCGCTGGAAGAAGAGTGGATTTCGAGTTTCTAGCGAAGAAAAACTTCCCATTAGGGTAGAATCTAAAGGAGATGGGTTGGGAATATCTATGCTTACTGAATGTGCCGACCTACCCAGACTTGGTTCGAGAGTTCTACAACAATGCCATATTTGGACAAGGATAGATCTCGTCCAAGGTTAAAGATATCCCTATCTTGATTACAGAAGAGATTCTCAGAGATGCTCTTCGGATTCCAAATGATGGAGAGAATGGATATCACCTAGAGAATAGGAACGAAGGAATAAGCACTATTCTCAATAGGAAAATCACAGAAGATTGGACTGAAATCAATGCCAATCAATTGAATGCTGAGATGCGTCTGATGCATCATATGATCAACAAGATGTTTTTCCCGAAGATAGAAAAATTGATCATGTCTCAGAAAGGGATATACTAGTAATGCATCATGTTATACAAGGACTCCCACTGAATCTACCCTGTTTAATGCTCAAATTCATGGAAGCTCAAGGACAGAGAAAGGGAGCTTCACTTCCCCATGGTATGGTTCGACATTAGTCTTCATTTACTTCAACGTAAATTTAGTAGGGGAGACAAAGAAAGAGCTTCTATCTTCAGATATCTACAATGACAAATCACTGAAAAGAATGGGATTTGTCAAAACTGAGGGCAAATGGACTCATAAAGGGAAAGGAATTCAGGATGAAAGTGGTCAAAACACTCCAACACCACTTAAAGGCAAAAGAATTCCTACTCAAGCACCTCCAAAAGAGCCTCCAGTCAGTCAACCTCCTCCAATCTAAAGACCATCATATCCTCCACTCAGACTTGAGAAGTGGCAGTTAAAATTTATTGGAGATAACATCATAAAAGCACTGTTCAATTGAGGAGTCTGCTGGAATTTGGTTATTGATCTCACTGACTTGATAAAAGAAGAAAAATCTGAACTGCAAGGATTGAGGCAACTAGCAGCTAATCTGCAGAAGAGATGACTGAAATTGAAAAATACTTGAAAGAACAAGAAAATTCTGTTCAAGGCTCTATTCAAGAACTGAAAGAAGAACACAATCAGCTTACTGGCTCTATCTCTGCACTAAACAGCAAGATTGAGAAGCTGATGAAAGAGCCAAAGGAAGATCAGTCTGGACCTTCATCTTCAAAATCCTAAACCTAGACTAAACCTAGACTGAACCTAACCTGAACTTAGACTGAAACCCATGTTTTCAAAACATAACTTTGTACTGAACTATGTTTCATGTCTATTTGGCACACTTGTATACTGACTGATACCAATTGATACCAACTGTATCTTTTTTTATTTATCAAGTGTATTTCATTTATCAATTACAATGAATACTTACCTTTCTTGAAAAATATGTTTTCTTGGATTGTATACTGCTTTGATACATATATTGAGTCTGGTACCCTCTCTCCTTAACACAACTGTTAATTAATCCTTACTGTTTAAGCTCACAAAAAGAGGAAAATTGAAATTATCTTTCTTTTCCTTCCTTTTGTTGATGACAAAAAGGGGGAGAAATGTGAAAATAATTCCAATCTGAGAAATGAGAAATAAAAAATGTGAAAAGAATTCAGAATACCAATCTCTACACTAAAGATAATATATAAGGGAAGATTTAAATTATACAGATATGGAATGGGAATGGTACTGTGGTACTGCACTATTAACAAGCTTAAGAAAAGAAGAAAAAAAAAAACTCTGCATAATTTAAACATTTGTAACTGATAGAGGGAGATTTTTTATCTTGTTGAAATTATGCATATATCTCTGAATGTCATTTTTGCTCTGAACATCATTACAAAATTCTTATAATTGCTGTGAAATTTATTGCAAAATTCTTTTAAACTCAATGGTTCTATCATCATCAAAAAGGGGGGCATTGTCAATACTAAAGGATGAATTTTGATGATTACAAAATACTTGAGATGATGTTGTGTACTAATGATGTTGGCTTAATTGTGATATTTTATAAGTCAAGAAAAATCAGAAGAAATGAAGCATTACAAAATCATTAGTTCTTCAGAAACACTTCATTCGATATGTTCTAAAAGAAAAATGATCTTAATCTAATCCATGGAGATCAAAGATGAAGTTTAAAGTTTTTTGTTTGAAAAACTTGAGTCAACTCCTAAGCAAAAAGGACAAGTTTGAGTTGACTCTGGCATGTTTTCTTCAAAAAGCATAGTCAATGAGTTGACCCCCGCAAAACATAAGTCGACCCTTGTATAGTTCAAATTAAACAAAGTGCTTTCACCGTCTGAGACAAAGTTTGAAGAGTCGACCCTTGTTTCAAATGAGTCGCCCCCCGAAATTAAAGAGTCGACCCATGCGTTTGAAGAGTCGACCCTAGTTCAGTCGTAGCGTCAGTCAAAAAAATTACTGCATGAGTCGATCCTTGTGTTTAAAGAGACGACTCCTGAAGGAGATGAGTCGACCCTTAAGGTTAAAGAGTCGACCCTTTGAAGTTATCACAGCAAGAGCCATCTCAATATCTTGAAGTGCCGACCCATGATAAGCATGAATCGACCCCTAAGTTACATAAGTCCACCCTTGTACTACTAGGACCACAACAGGAAGCTTGCAACAATTTTTGTCTTCTTATGTAACAAAAAAGATTCCCATTAAAACGGAAAGAAAGAAATTCAAATCCCTCTGAAGAACTCGTCTATAAATTCAAGGGAACCTTAGAAAGAAAATAACAAGGAAAGAAAAAAGATTCTATTAAGAAAGAAAAGTTTCCACTAAGAAAAAGGAAGAAAAAGCTAAACAGTTCATCATCCTCACCGGCACTCATCTGAAACTTACTTCTGTGAGAAAATCAGTCGAAGCTTCTCATTGAATCGAGAAGAGCGGCTGGGAGTGCACCGAACTACTATAAACTTTGGTGTTGTGTGTGTGGTTTATCTCTCTTCTTCCACTGCATATTTCTGATTGATTTTCTCATCTTATTCACTGTTTTATTTGTGCAACCTTATTTCTGCTGCTAAATCTATAAGTTATTGAAAGATAATATTAACTCACATTCTTCACACTTTTAATTTTAAAAGACCCAATTCACCTCCCCTCTTGGGTTGCACCTCTGGGCAATAAGTGGTATTAGAGCCTGGTATCATAGTAACTTTTTGATCTAACAATCAAGAGTTAAAGGTCATGGCAGCCACCATGGGATCCTCTATTGCCGAAGAGCAATGATAAGTGCTGATTAATCTATAATTTAATATTCTTTTTCCAGCACTTGTCAATGTTCTTAAATGGATAACTACTTATTTTACTACAAAATAGAACAATCTTTGAAATAAATTTAAAATATGGTAAGAAGTAAATAATTCACATGTCCTCGCCTTCCGAGCGTACCAGCCAGCACGTTTCAGTTCAATAACACTGGGTTCGAGCCCAATGCCCAACTGACATGCATGCACCCAAGCACTGTCCACCGTCCGTGGCTCCCCAAGTGATCCAACGGTTCAGAAATTTTTATCTCCGCATCATGTTTCCAAACTAGGCAAAATAGGGGAGACCTTTGTTTTAAATCCATATATGCCCATTTTCACGATAAAATAAGAGCAAGGAAAAGAGTTTTTCCCGAAATGCTGAAAACATTGTTCATATGAACAGTGTTCCGAGATGACACTATTCATATGAACAGTGTCCCGTGAAAACAGTGTTCAAATGAACAGTGTTACGAAAACCAAATTCATTTCACTGTTTATCTTCTTCCTCCCACAGTGCATCACGGCCGTCCATCTTCCACGACGTTCTCCCGTCGATCCCGCGGCCAGCCCTCTTCCCAGCCGTCTGTGATCAGCCGTCCACGAAGCATCCGGAGCCATCCGAGCCTTCTCCGCTTCCCTCCCGCGTCCGAGATATCCTCCACATCCTCCCAGCGTATCCACTGTTTCCGGCTTCTTCCCATTCGCAAGGGCCTTCAATCACCAACGAATCAGTCTTCAACATCCGAACCATGGCAAAGATCATCCTCCTAGATTTCTTGCTCCAGACTTGATTTCCTCCCAGCCGATCACGTCCAAAAAAAAATGGAATCCCCTGTTTCAAGATCAGATCGCGTCCCAGCACATCCGCAGCCTTCTTCTCAGCCACATTGATGAGAGCACAAAAGTGCGTTATACACGTTGCTTAAATTAATATTATTGCTAACAAATAATGATAAAAGGGCTGCATTAATTTTATATTTTATTTGGCACAGATTATCGTAAATCAGAGTTTAAATGTGCATTTGGTTGACTTCAAGCCTGATTACACTGGAACAGAATTGAACCTAGTCAAGCGCACTTGCACCCGAGGGACACATGGCAGCCATCCGGAGGCAGCACAAGATGGATCCACTAACGGTCTAATTTCATCATCCGGGAGGATCCAAAAGCCCGCAACGGATCTGTGATTTGATCTCCCGCAACCCCTCATCCAGATCCCGCGATCAATGCCCTCATCTTCCGCCCGTTTAAGGCGCTTCTCAGCGTCCCGTCTCCACCGCGTCTGCGTTCTCCTCTTCCATAGCGTCCACCCGAGCCTGTGAAGCCGCCCAGCATCCCGCATCGTTTCCTTTCCCCTTTTCAAAGCTTCCGCAGCCAATGTCTTCCATGATCCCAGCCTTCGCGATTCATCCGGCATCCGTCTCGTCCGCGTTCTCCTCTTCCACAGCGTCGCATCCGATCAACGCTCCCATGCCCGTGATCGTCTCCCAGCATCCGGCCGTCCGGAAGAGATCGCGCTCCTCCCAGCTTCCGTCCGAGCCCGAGCGTCCGTGATCCAACATCTGTGGCGAGTCACCCGAATCCCAAGCGCCAGCAGTCCAAGCTTCATCTTCAGCTCTCACGCACTTCCGAATCTTCCTCCCCACCAGCGCATCATCCGGTCGCGATCTCCCAGCAAAATTCCAGCCATCCACGATGCATCCGGATTCATTTCCTTCCAGATTAGCATCCATCCGTTGATGTCCACCGCAAGAAATCAGGGAACATTGCTGACCCTAGAGCTCGACTATAAGAAGCTCCGATTGGAGGAAGAAGAAGGGGGACCATCCAAGAAAGGAAGAACAGAGCAGCCGGTCTCTTGGTTTCAAACGAAAAAAAAAAAGAGAAAGGGAACAGGGGATGCCCTGTTTCCAAAAAGAAAAAGAAGAAAAAAAAATAGAGAGAGGAGTAACAGGGGAGAGTCTTTGATGTTGATGGCTGGCTAATCCTTTAGGTGAAGGGTGATGGAGGAACCCTTGATGTATTGCTATCTTTGAAGTAAATTCTAAACCTTTAATTCTTATAGATTTATATTTCCAATATATTATGGATTCTTGCATAATTATTTTGTAGATAGTTCTTTAATGGTTTATGTTGATCGACATGTGGACCGCTTTAGTATTTGATTTGTCGTTGATGTAATAGGCACGATAAATGCTTAGAAATAGAGTTCATATGTCCCTAAAATATATCCCATGCTTTGATCTATCCTACATTTATATCTTTAATCAAGAATCGAAGAATTTATTTCTTGAATGCAAAATTATCAAGGGGGATTCCAGATCCCTACTCCATCTTAATCTATCCATACTTTAATTCTCTGTGTACTGATTTGTTTTCTATTTGCAAAACATCATCTTAATCAACAAATTAACTGAATTAATTAATCTGAGATTATGCTAATAATCCATAGATCGTTTCCTGAGGAATCGACCTCGGACTTCCGAGTTATACTACTTGTGCGAATCTCCTGCACTTGGGAGAACAATTTTATTTTAGCACCAAGTTTTTGGCGCCGTTGCCGGGGAACGGCTGATTTATTAGTATAATTTTAGATTTAATTTTTACCTTAGTAGTTAGTATTTTTCTTTTGAAAAAAAATAATAATTAAATCTTTACTACTATTTTTAATTCCCTGCACAGTCTGCATCAAACTCTGATATCATAGAAATTAGCCGTCTGATTTGACTCCAATTTGGTCAGCTAGTGCACGATACATTGTTCGATAATCTGAACGGTCTGATTGATATTCTGACATTTTTAAGACCATCAGATTAATACGAAACCTTGCTGCTTTCTACTTTGAATTTTCTGCATTTAATTTTTAGAATAAGAAATTTATTGTTATCATATCTTATTAACCCTTGTTGCTAATTGAAAATTTAGAAAAAAAAAACATTAAGAAAAGATCAAGGGTGATTATTCAAAAATAAAAAAAAGAGGGAAAACCTAAAATTTTAAAAATTTCAAATTTCAGAATTCAAATTTCAAATTTCAGACTTCAACTCATAAAATTTAAAAAAAAAATAAATAAATAATTTGCTTGATCACCTATTTAATGAAATTTAATGTCATGTCATAAAACATTAAAAAAAAATCTCTTGATTGTTGCATATAGTATAAGGCATCAGCATAAAATATTCTAAGGGCTGAACCCATTTAAAAATATAAGGTCGGGATTTCATCACTCGTCCTTAGCCCAAAAATCACCCCAGTGCATAAATATCCTAAGCTTAACTAAAATCAACTAGACGTTGGCCCCTAAGGACATTCGAGCTCAATAGGACGAAGACCACCGAAAGTTGCACCAATTTCGCTCTGTGGCTTAGTTGATGTCTAGGCAAGCTTTGTCCCTATAAGGGAGACAGTTCATCTGTTCGAGGCAAGTGGGTTTTAAGTGGGACCTTTGCGAACGCATCGTGACCCCTCCACTTACCTGGGAGCTTACCTGGTCAACTCGGTTTATTAGACCGGATGGGAGGCTTAGGTGTCCTCTTCAAACCAGTTAGGAGCTGTCTAGAAATTTAAGAAAAACATTAGAAATTGAGGTGTAATGTTTTGTTGCATGTTTGATTGTGAATAAAATTTTTATTTTAGGATATCGTTTTAGGGTAACTTTAGTTGGTACTTATATTTATTTTTTATTTTCTTTTATTTTTTTAAAAAAAAGAAAAAGAAAAAAAAAAGAGGGAAATATTTTGCATGCTAAAGTGGAATAGGGACGACACCGGTCGATTAAGTCGTACAACTTTAGATCATCCCTTAGGACATACCCCTGAAATTCCTTCGCAGTATCTCACACCTTGTGAGATCGTTGATTTAAATGAAGATGCGGGGAGTCACCACAATCGAGAACGAGAACCCCATGTTATGACTCTAAGACAATACCTACAACCGGCTAGGACTAGTCAGCCTTCATGCATAATTTTTCCTGATAATGTAGGACATTTTGACATCAAACCCGGGGTAATCCAATTGCTGCCTAAGTTCCACGGGTTAGAGTCCGAGAGTCCGTATCTTCATTTAAAGGATATTGAAGAATTGAGCATTATATTTAGAGTGCCAAATGTCACCGAGGATGTCCTCAAGTTGACATTGTTTCCTTTCTCTCTAAAGGATAAGGCCAAAACATGGCTAAACTCTTTGCGACCTAGATCAATAAGAAATTGGCAAGATATGCAGAGAGAATTTTTAAAGAAGTTCTTCCCCACACAAAGGACTAACTTTTTGAAAAGACATATCAGCAATTTCCAACAAAAAGATAATGAAACATTTTATGAATGTTGGGAAAGATTTAAAGACCTTCTTCTCTCATGCCCTCATCACGGATTCGAAACTTGGAGAACCATTAGCTTCTTTTATGAAGGTTTATCTCCATAGTTGAAACAATTTGTAGAGACTATGTGCAATGGTAGATTTTTAGAAAAACAACCTGATGAGGCATGGGAGTATTTGGATTCCCTTGCTGAGACTGCCCAACTTTGGGATAACGGGGATAGAAACAACAAGTCTTTGCCTAAGCCTACTAGCTCTGTACATGGAGGCCTTTACAACCTCAGAACTGAGGATGATCTTCACGCTAAAATGGCAGCCCTCACTAGGAAGATAGAAGAAATTGAGCTTAGGAAGGTTGAGCCTGTCAAGACTATAGAGCTTAGAAACGAGTGTTGTGGTATCTGCGATATGTCGGGTCATACTACTACTGATTGTCCCACCATACCGGCATTCAAAGAAGTCTTGCACGATCAAGCAAATGCTATGAACTCCTACCAAAAGCCTTATAACGATCCATACTCGAATACCTATAACCCTGGTTGGAAGAATCATCCAAACTTTAGGTGGAGAAACGATCATCCTCAACAGTCACACCATTCAGCTCCTCCACCTGCACATCCTACTTATGCACCATCACCTTCTCAAAAGCCAAATATCGAGGATACCTTGCAATCCATACAAACTTTTCTACAAGGTCAAGCTAATATCAATGCTCAAAATACTCGAAATTTTGAAGATATAAGGAACCAATTGTCAATGTTGACTACCGTCCTAAGTACCCAAGAGAAGGGTAAGCTTCCAGCTCAACCCCAACCTAACCCACAAATGCACGGTAGTAATAATACGGCTCCCTCTAGTTCGCATACAGAACATGCAAAAAGCATCATGACTTTGCGTAATGGGAAAGTCATTGATCAAACCGTCCCATTGAGACCGCAGGTCACTTCTAATTCTGATGCTCCCAAAGTTGATGAAAGGGACAAAGAAGAAGTTGAGGTCCCAACTTCTACTAAGAAAGTTGAATGTCCTTTTCCTCCACCTTTTCCACAATGGTTAAAGCCGTTGCAAAAGCTCGAACCTAATTCTGAAATTCTTGAACTTTTTAAACAAGTAAAGATCAACATACCTCTTCTTGATGCAATCAAACAAGTACCCTCATATGCCAAATTTTTGAAGGACTTGTGTACTGTCAAACGCCGATTAAATGTTAAGAAGAAGGCATTTTTAACTGAAAATGTGAGTGCTATTTTGCAGCACAACATTCTCCCTAAATATAAAGATCCAGGTTGCCTAACCATCTCATGCATCATAGGTGACTTTAGGATAGAGCGAGCATTGTTAGATTTAGGGGCGAGTGTGAATTTATTGCCATATTCTGTATATGAGCAACTTGGTTTAGGTGAGTTGAAGCCAACCTCCGTCACTTTGCAATTAGCTGACAGGTCAGTTAAAATTCCAAGGAGGATTATCGAGGATGTATTAGTCCAAGTAGACAAGTTCTACTTTCCTGTCGATTTTATTGTATTGGACACACATCCGGCTTCGAACTCACAGTCTCAGATTCCGGTCATTTTAGGACGTCCGTTCCTTGCAACTTCTAATGCATTGATTAATTGTAGGAATGGCGTCATGAAGCTTTCTTTCGGTAATATGACCTTAGAACTGAACATTTTTAATGTGTGCAAACAACCCAATGATTCCGAAGAGAGTAAGGAGGTTGATTGGGTTGAAACCATCGCAGAAGATTATTTGTTAGCTAAAGCAATTAACGACCCATTCAATGATAGCTTAATTGATTGGTGTCCTAATGGAACCAATGATGATGATTTGTCAGTCACACCTATTGTGGATAATCTAGATATCAAGATGGTCAATGGGTGGAGACCAAAAGAAGGAGAATTTGAGAGATTGTCGCCTCGAGAGGTGAAAATAGTACCATCCCATGAGCAAGCACCCAAGCTCGAATTGAAACCCTTACCAAAGGAACTTAAGTATGCTTTTCTTGGACCCGAAGATACTTTTCCTGTAATCATCTCGTCTAGACTTGATCATACCCAAGAAAGAAAATTAATTGATGTTTTAAAGAATCATAAAGGAGCCTTAGGGTGGTCTATTGCCGATTTGAAGGGAATTAGCCCCTTAATTTGCACGCACCGGATATATTTGGAGGATAATGCCAAAACCACAAGGCAAATGCAACGAAGGTTAAATCCTACAATGAGAGATGTGGTTAAGGCAGAAGTCCTCAAGTTGCTTGACGTGGGTATTATTTACCCAATTTCCGACAGCAAGTGGGTAAGCCCTACTCAAGTCGTTCCTAAGAAATCGGGTTTGACGGTAGTAGAAAATGAACAAGGTGAACTAGTTCCAACTCGTGTCCCGACGAGTTGGCGCATGTGTGTTGACTACCGAAAGCTGAATTTGGTCACACAAAAGGATCACTTTCCTCTACCCTTCCTAGACCAAGTATTGGAGAGGGTTGCAGGGCATGATTTCTATTGTTTTCTTGATGGCTATTCGGGATATTATCAAATTGAAATTTCACCAGAAGATCAAGAGAAGACTACCTTCACTTGCCCTTTTGGCACATTTGCTTTCCGACGAATGCCATTCGGGTTGTGTAATGCACCTGCAACATTCCAAAGATGCACGCTCAGCATCTTTGAAGACATGAACGAGAAATTTTTGAAAGTGTTCATGGACGACTTCTCCGTTTTTGGCGATACATTTGATGATTGCCTGTCACATTTACAAGCTGTCTTAGCTCGATGTATGGAAAAGAATTTGATACTGAATTGGGAGAAATGCCACTTCATGGTGCCAAAGGGAATTGCCTTAGGACATATTGTTTCATCGAAGGGCATGGAAGTAGATAGAGCTAAGACTGATTTAATTGCTAAGCTACCTGCACCCAAGACGGTTAGAGATGTTAGATCATTTTTGGGTCACGCCGGATTTTATAGAAGGTTCATCAAGAACTTTAGTGTCATATCTCGACCATTATGTAATCTCTTATCCCTTGATACACCATTCAATTGGACTGAAACTTGCCAAGATGCATTCGAGAAGTTAAAGTCTATGCTTAGCACTGCACCCATCGTTCGACCACCCGATTGGTCATTACCTTTTGAGATTATGTGCGACGCTAGTGACTATGCAATAGGAGCTGTCTTAGGACAACGCAAGGATAATAAGCCATATGTCATTTACTATGCAAGCAAAACCTTAAATGATGCTCAAATGAATTACACTACCACCGAAAAGGAATTGCTTGCAGTAGTATTTGCCTTAGATAAATTTTGCTCTTATATCCTTGGTGCTCCTATTGTTATCTTCACGGACCATGCGACACTAAAATATTTGTTGGATAAGAAAGAGGCCAAACCACGCTTAATACGATGGATACTTCTACTCCAAGAATTTGACATCACTATCAAAGATAAAAAAGGAGTAGAGAATGTGGTTGCTGACCATTTATCACAATTAGTTTTTCATGATTCAGTGCCACAATTTTCCATCAAGGACTCATTCCCTGAAGAGCAGTTGTTTGCACTTTCTAGTATACCATGGTATGCAGATATTGTAAATTTTCTTGTTACAAGCCGGATGCCGGAGCATTGGGGGTCGACAGATAGAAAAATTTTCTTGCGCGAAGTAAAGAATTATTACTATGACGAACCCTATTTATTTAAATATTGCAATGATCAAATCTTTAGACGATGCATACCGGATCATGATATACAAAGCGTACTCTCTTTCTGCCATACTGATGCTTGTGGTGGATACTTTGCCTCTAAGAAAACTGTTGCAAAGGTCTTGCAATGTGGTTTCTATTGGCCTACTATGTTCAAAGATGCCCACGAGTTCTGCAGAACATGTGATCCATGTCAACGTATTGGAAGTCTAACTCGTAGGCAAATGATGCCTCTTCAACCCATTACTATTATCGAAATTTTTGATTGTTGGGGCATCGATTTTATGGGCCCATTCCCACCATCTTTTGGATATGAGTACATTTTAGTCGGTGTCGAATATGTGTCCAAATGGGTAGAAGCTGTTGCTTGTAAGACCAATGATCACAAACCTGTCCTGAAGTTTTTAAAAGAAAATATTTTTTCACGATTTGGGATGCCTAAAATCATAATTAGTGACGGTGGAAAACACTTTTGTAATAAGCCTTTCGAAACCTTATTGAAAAAATATGGTGTCACCCATAGAATTGCTACCCCATATCATCCGCAAACCAGTGGCCAGGTAGAGTTAGCCAATCGAGAGATCAAACGTATTTTAGAGAAAACGGTGAACCCATCACGGAAAGATTGGTCCTTGAAACTATCATATGCATTATGGGCTTATCGTACTGCATACAAAACCAATCTTGGCATGTCTCCCTACCGGCTAGTCTACGAAAAAGCGTGTCATTTGCCCGTAGAAATAGAACATAAATCGTATTGGGCAATTAGAAAATTGAATTTTGATTTACAAGATGCCGGTCTAGCTAGAAAATTGCAATTAAACGAGCTTAATGAGATTCGCAGAGATGCTTATGACAATGCTAAAATTTGCAAAGAACGAATGAAGATCTTACATGATAAATCAATTTTAAAAAAATCTTTTGAACCTTTGCAAAAAGTTCTTTTATATGATTCCCGCTTACATCTGTTTCCTGGTAAGTTGCGATCGAGATGGACAGGTCCTTACATTATAAAAACTGTTTTTCCACATAGGGCGGTTGAGATTGAGAATCCACGGGATGGTAGAATTTTTAAGGTAAATGGACACAGACTTAAACCTTTTCTTGAGAATTTTGCAGATGAAGAAGACTCCTTTTTCTTGGGGGAGCCTTCTTATGACTGAACATGAAGGCAAAGGTATGTGTATATTAGTTAGGATTATTTTTCTAGTTTTGTAGGTTTCATTTTCTGGATATCAATAGCTCAAGGTATTCCTCTTCTCTCCAATGTTATTTTCTCTACTGTCTTTCATTATAATTTTCTTGTATCTATTACATTGAGGACAATGCAATGTTTAAGTTGGGGGGAGGAAACTATTTTGCAAAAAAAAAAAAAAAAAAAAATTGTTTTTGCATTCTTTTTAGCAAATGCACATGTATTTTCATATTGAGTTTGTGCAACTATTAAGGCAAGGAATACATGCGTACTATGACTGATTAGAGACCTATTATTAGATCCCGCACATGTATTTAATGATTATAAGAAGGCCTCAGGAGTTCACATTTGTTTAATGCATTTTTATTAAGCTATATCTGTAAAAGAAGTACGAGTATCCTTGTCCGTACTATAAGGTTCTTGATTTGGTTTTCATATAAAGATCGAGGTTGAATACCCCGGCTAGATCATCTAAGTACCTTATGTTCCGATCTTGGTTGACCTATAGTCACGTTGCAGTCACATTATATGGTTCAGTTTACCTTCTCTATTTTGAAAGAAAAAAAAAATTAAATAAATAAATAAATGAGGAGATGACAAGTCTAACCTCGTGGCGTAGTTTGGTTCGAGTAATTAAGCCCGAGGGGTGTTTACACCTAATGCCTTGAGCCAACTGGATCAAGAGTCAATGGCCGAAAACTCGCTACATGGACCTTGCTAGAGCCTAAGGGGGTTGGACTATTGTAATCACCATATGTGTTTCCAATATATATATATATTAAAAAAAAAAAGCATGAATAGGGTTGGTCGGGCTGAACCCAGTGACATGTGGTAATGGCTGGTTTGACTCCATTGTATTGGACCTTTGTGTACTTTGGATATTTAGTTGGGATTGATAGCTCTTTCTTTACATACGAACCATTCTTGACGAATGTAGACAACATGTGATATTCTGAAAATTTGATAGATCAGGTTCTAATAAACTGTAGTAAACACTTGCGAACTTGAGTAGTGCACCTAAAATTCAAGCGGTACCATGTTGTGGTGGAGGTATTAGTGCTCTAAGAAAGTCATTCTGTTTATGCATACTACACTTTAGTATTCCCCTTGCTTTGATAGTTGCCAAGCTTGAGAAAAATATATATATCACGTGTGTATTAACTTAGATTTCATTATATAGCATTTTATGAATTATGTTTGTGGGTAACATCACTGCAAACCCTCACGAGACAACACTCGTCCACTAGGGTAACCTAGGGGTTTAACGGCTTGTTGCACGAGCCAAGTGCAATCGTGATGCCCTACGAAAGTGGGTACGTATCTTAGTTTTATGTCTTTAGCTTCAATAAAAAGTCATAGGTTAGACCACATCTTTTGTGTCCTCATTATTGTTTGCTTGTTAATTACTAGAGACTAGCAATAAGCTAGTTGGGGGGTATGATGAGAGCACAAAAGTGCGTTATACACATTGCTTAAATTAATATTATTGCTAACAAATAATGATAAAAGGGCTGCATTAATTTTATATTTTATTTGGCACAGATTATCATAAATCAGAGTTTAAATGTGCATTTGGTTGACTTCAAGCCTGATTACACTGGAACAGAATTGAACCTAGTCAAGCGCACTTGCACCCGAGGGACACATGGCAGCCATCCGGAGGCAGCACAAGATGGATCCACTAAGGGTCTAATTTCATCATCCGGGAGGATCCAAAAGCCCGCAACGGATCTGTGATTTGATCTCCCGCAACCCCTCATCCAGATCCCGCGATCAATGCCCTCATCTTCCGCCCGTTTAAGGCGCTTCTCAGCATCCTGTCTCCACCGCATCTGCGTTCTCCTCTTCCATAGCGTCCACCCGAGCCTGTGAAGCCGCCCAGCATCCCGCATCGTTTCCTTTCCCCTTTTCAAAGCTTCCGCAGCCAATGTCTTCCATGATCCCAGCCTTCGCGATTCATCCGGCATCCGTCTCGTCCGCGTTCTCCTCTTCCACAGCGTCGCATCCGATCAACGCTCCCATGCCCGTGACCGTCTCCCAGCATCCGGCCGTCCGGAAGAGATCGCGCTCCTCCCAGCTTCCGTCCGAGCCCGAGCGTCCGTGATCCAGCATCTGTGGAGAGTCACCCGAATCCCAAGCGCCAGCAGTCCAAGCTTCATCTTCAGCTCTCACGCGCTTCCGAATCTTCCTCCCCACCAGCGCATCATCCGGTCGCGATCTCCCAGCAAAATTCCAGCCATCCACGATGCATCCGGATTCATTTCCTTCCGGATTAGCATTCATCCGTTGATGTCCACCGCAAGAAATCAGGGAACATTGCTGACCCTAGAGCTCGACTATAAGAAGCTCCGATTGGAGGAAGAAGAAGGGGGACCATCCAAGAAAGGAAGAACAGAGCAGCCGGTCTCTTGGTTTCAAACGAAAAAAAAAAGAGAAAGGGAACAGGGGATGCCCTATTTCCAAAAAGAAAAAGAAGAAAAAAAAATAGAGAGAGGAGTAACAGGGGAGAGTCTTTGATGTTGATGGCTGGCTAATCCTTTAGGTGAAGGGTGATGGAGGAACCCTTGATGTATTGCTATCTTTGAAGTAAATTCTAAACCTTTAATTCTTATAGATTTATATTTCCAATATATTATGGATTCTTGCATAATTATTTTGTAGATAGTTCTTTAATGGTTTATGTTGATCGACATGTGGACCGCTTTAGTATTTGATTTGTCGTTGATGTAATAGGCACGATAAATGCTTAGAAATAGAGTTCATATGTCCCTAAAATATATCCCATGCTTTGATCTATCCTACATTTATATCTTTAATCAAGAATCGAAGAATTTATTTCTTGAATGCAAAATTATCAAGGGAGATTCCAGATCCCTACTCCATCTTAATCTATCCATACTTTAATTCTCTGTGTACTGATTTATTTTCTATTTGCAAAACATCATCTTAATCAACAAATTAACTGAATTAATTAATCTGAGATTACGCTAGTAATCCATAGATCGTTCCCTGAGGAATCGACCTCGGACTTCCGAGTTATACTACTTGTGCGAATCTCCTGCACTTGGGAGAACAATTTTATTTTAGCACCACACATCCTCTGTGCATCTCAGCGTGATCAATCGTTATTCACCTTCCACCAAATCCAGATCCTTTTCCGCATTGAAGAAGCATCGGATCACGTCCATTGCCCGCAAGGATCCAGCCTTCAGCTCTTCTCCGCGATCAACAATTCAATTTCCGGATCAACACCTTCCGTCTCTGCTCTCATCCGCAAAGTCAAGATATTTCAGGATCCATCTTTTCCCCATATGAATTAACTTCATATCCCCCGGATCCAATCATCCAGCTGGAGCAATTCAGCTCTGCGGAGAATTGGATTTAAATCCGTGAGAATAAGGGAGCTGGGAGGCTATAAAAAGGGGAAACTCCTCTGCCAAGGGGGCGGGCTGTTGGGGGAGAAGAGGGTTTTGAAGAACAGAGGAAGAGCCTCTGTTCGGAAGAAAAAGAAGAAAAGAAAGGAGGGGGGAGAGAATACTTTGGTATTTTGGGAATAGCGGGAGCGGAAGAATTTTTATATGAAGATGGAAGGCCGTCCGGAAGCCATGCGCAGCTTAACATCTAGTCTAGGGCTGGATGAAGCCCTAGCAATGTAACAGGGCATTTATTGTTCTTACTCTTCTAATTTTTTTTGGAGCTTGTTTAAATTCTTATTATCAATGAAAAATCCTTTTATGATGTTTAAACTTTAAGCATGCTATTTATTATTCATGTTTGCTAAAGTAGTCTAAGATGATCCATGCCTAGGAAGATGAGGTGTACTGCACTCTAGGTTAGCATAATTAAGTTGACACTTTTTGCTATGCCTGAGATGGATCTTCCTAAAACTCTTTATGCTTTTATTTTAAAAAAAAAGGCTTGTAGCCAAATTGCATGCCTCTCCAAAAAAAAAAAAAAAAAGTTAAGAACACAGACCCTGATGCAATGCTATGTGGTGGACTCCAAATCCTAAATCCATCTACTTTGATAAATTTCAATCGTACTCATAGATTAATTCAGTATCATTAAGTTAGCAAACTCTTCCTGTTGATTTATTTTTAAAAGAAAAATAACTTATTCTTCAATTCCTGTAGACCGACACCCGTAATCACTATCCTACAGGATATGTGCTATTGCATGGTTTATTTTTGAAATTGAAAGAACCGATCAATTTTTGGCGCCGTTGCCGGGGATTGCTAGCATAGTTATTTTTCCTTTCATTTAAAAAAAAACTTTAAATATATATATATATCTAAAATAAAAATATTTTTCTATTGTTGTTACTTTTCTTATCTCCTTTTCCTCTCTTATTAATTTTTAATTTTTCTTTTTATATTATTTGATCAGGAATCGAGAAAAAAAATTGGGATGATCAAAAAGAGAACTGCTGGAAAAAGAATGCTGTAGAGGTTTGCCTAAAAAAAAAAATTTAAATTGCTGGGAAAATTTCCTTTGGTAACCTCTAAACCTTTCTTGTTTAAATTGATTATTAGCTTGAAATTTTGTGGTGATTGTTTGATTTTAATTTCAGCAAAATTGTGAATGCATGCCTGATACACATACACCAATTAATCTGCACTTAGTAAGGGCAATCACCTCAACAAGATAAGAGCCGGATTTCATCACCGGACTCTTGCCCAACTTAGGTGAACTCAATCTCACATAGTGTCACTTTAATTAAAATCAATTAGACGTTGGCCCCTAGGGACATTCGAGCTCAATAGGACGAAGATCACCGAAAGTTACACCAATTTCGTTCTGTGGCTTAGTTGATGTCTAGGCAAGCTTTGTCCCTATAAAGGAGACAGTTCATCTGTTCGAGGCAAGTGGTTTTTAAGTGAGACCTTTGCGAATGCATCGTGACCCCTCCACTTATCTGGGAGCTTACCTGGTCAACTCAGTTCATTAGACCGGATTGGAGGCTTAGGTGCCCTCTTCAAACCAGTTAAGAGCTGTCTAGTGATTTTAGGGCAAATACAAGGATTTGATGTTTTTTTTTATTGCATGCTTGACTGATCAAGTACTAGTGTATGCAAGGGAGTCGTTCTAGAGTACGTGACCTATTACCCTTTGACCCTGAAATAAAACGGACCCTTAGGAATATTCGTGCTGAGATCAGAACATTAGAATCATCCCCACCTCCTGAGATGGCTGAAGAACAACCCAAACTCCTGAGAAAGTACTTTACTCCCACCATTTATACTTCCCCATCTTGCATTCGATTACCTGAAGTAGCAGCGGTACAATATGAAATAAAGTCTAGTGTGATCCAAATGCTTCCATCTTTTTATGGGCTCACCAACGAAGACCCATATAAACACTTAGATGAATTTATTGAGATTTGCACCACTGTCAAGATTCAGAACTTCACTGATGATGCTCTGAAACTTAGATTATTCCCCTTCTCCCTTAAAGATAGAGCCAAGCAATGGCTGAATTCTTTAGAAGCCAATTCGATTCGTTCCTGGGATCAAATGCAACAAGAATTTCTTAAAAAATACTTTTCCATAGGAAGAACGAACCAGTTTAGACGAGCTATCACAAGCTTCTCCCAAACTGAGGGAGAAAAATTTCATGAAACTTGGAAAAGATGTCGAGACCTAATCCGTAAATGCCCACATCATCAAATACCTAAATGGCAGCTAGTGCAATGTTTCTATGACGGATTGACTGAACGAAACCGTCAGATGATCGATGCTGCATGCGGAGGGACTTTCATGCTTCAAAATAAGCATGAAGCATGGCAATTATTTGAAAATCTTAATGAGAACTCCCTCCACCATGCTTCTTGTTCTCGTCAAGCACCTCCAAGTTCTCAAAGAAAAGGGACCATTTATGAAATAAGTCATTCTATAGACCTGTCTAGCAAGATAGATGCATTGTCCCATAAGATTGACCAACTGATGATAGGAGGACATGTCGTTAGCTCTTCCCAAGCACAAGTGTGTGTTATCTGTTCTAGCCCATCGCATCCTATTCATGAGTGCCCCTTAGCACTCCAATTCCCCGAACTCGTGCAAGAACACATGAATGCTGCTCAAACCCAGCCCAGACTAGGTAATGACCCATTTTCTAATACATATAACCCAGGATGGCGGAATCATCCAAATTTTTCTTGGAGGCAGCAAGCTTCAAATACCTCCCAACCCTTTTCCCAAAATTTTCAAAACCCTCAGAATTTTCATCTCTACCGTCCCTCAACTCAATTTCAACATCCTCCTCCTCCAACCCAAAGAAATACAGCCTTTGAGGAGAAGGTGTTGACTGCCCTTCAAGGTTTGGAGGCAAACACACAACTATTGCACTCTCACACGCAATCAATTGCTAAGCTAGAATCCCAAATGGGTCAACTAGCTAATGCATTAAACAAGCGAGAGGAAGGCAAGCTTTCAAGTCAACCAATGAGTAACCCAAGGGGACAATATGTGGCTCAAGAAACTCGATTAAATCATGAGCAAGCCAATGCTTTGACTACCCTTAGGAGTGGACGTGTAATAAATAATAAGGTTGGGGAGGATAACAACAAGGAAGGTGAAGAAGAGGAGAGGAATGTATCACATGAAAACCCAAAACCTTCTTCAGCTAGTCCACCATCTGCCCCAACCCACATTCCAAAGGCCTCATTCCCTGAAGCACTTAATGCACCCTCTCCCTTTGGCAAGAAGGGAACTTCACTAGAAGAGATGATGGAGGTCCTCAAACAAGTTAAAATTAACCTCCCGCTCCTTGATGCCATCAAACAAGTTCCCTCCTATGCCAAATTTCTCAAAGACCTTTGCTCCCAAAAGCGACACATGTGCCTAAAAAGGTCCTACTTACTGAACAGGTAAGTTCCATTCTCCAACACAATACCCCTCCAAAATTCAAAGATCCTGGCGCTCCCACTATTTCCTGTGTCATAGAAGATAACTCTATTGATCGAGCACTTTTAGATCTAGGGGCAAGTGTGAATCTTCTACCCTATTCAGTCTATGAAAAATTTGGGTTAGGTGAATTAAAACCTACCTCGGTGTCCTTACAATTGGCTGATCGATTTGTGAAGATACCACGGGGGATGATTGAAGATGTTCTTGTCAAGGTAGACAAATTCTATTTTTCAGTAGATTTTATCGTCCTTGATATGGAACATGTGCCCAACATAAAAAAATAAATCTCTGTGATTCTTGGTCGTCCCTTTTTAGCGATAGCCAATGCATGTATCAACTGTAGAACTGGGGCAATGGATATATCATTTGGAAACATGAAAATTAAGTTGAATGTGTTTCATGCCGCTGACCAACATGTGAGGGAAGACGAGTGTTGCCTAATTGACGAAATGGATGATCTTGTAGAGGAAGCCCTTCCCTATATCTTAGCAGATGACCCCTTAGAGGCATGCTTGGCCCATTTTGACATTGACAACTTTGATATAGACAAGGCCATAGAAGAAGTCAACATCTTACTCGACAACCAATCTTCCATGAGTTTCCTTCCTTGGAGGATCCGACATGAACCTCTTCCCCCCATTGCTAGTGCACCACTTTGTCCTTCCATTGATTCTCCACCTAAACTTGAGTTGAAGCCACTTCCGACAACTCTTAAGTATGCTTTTCTAGGACCAGAAGATACTCTTCCTGTAATCATCGTGGCCAACTTATCTACGGAACAGGAAGTTAAACTTTTAAGGGTGCTAGAAGAGAATAAACATGCTATAGGATGGTCTGTAGCCGATTTGAAAGGGGTTGACCCCTCCGTTTGCATGCATCGAATTCACCTCGAAGATGATGCAAAGCCCACCCGAGAAATGCAAAGAAGACTCAATTCTAACATGAAGGAGGTAGTCAAGAAAGAAGTGGTGAAGTTATTAGATGCCGAAATCATTTACCCAATTTCTGATAGTAAGTGGGTAAGTCCGACACAAGTCATACCAAAAAAATCAGGTATCACTGTGGTTGAAAATACGGAAGGAGAATTGATACAAACACGCACAACCACGGGTTGGCGCGTGACTACAGAAAACTCAACTCAATGACTAGAAAGGACCATTTTCCTTTACCTTTCATAGATCAAGTTTTGGAACGGTTGGCTGGTCAAGATTTCTACTGCTTCTTAGATGGTTATTCTGGATATAATCAAGTACCTGTTTACCCGGACGATCAAGAGAAAACCACCTGTACCTGCCCATTTGGGACATTTGCATATAGGAGGATGCCTTTTGGACTGTGCAATGCACCCGCAACTTTTCAATGATGCATGATGGCCATTTTTTCAGATATGGTGGAAAACTTTCTAGAAGTGTTCATTGATGATTTCTCAGTTTTTGGCCTATCTTTTGACGATTGTCTGGATAATTTGATCTTAGTTTTGAAAAGATGTAAGGAGACCAACCTAGTGTTAAGTTGGGAAAAGAGCCATTTCATGGTTCAAGAAGGCATAGTCTTGGGACACGTCGTGTCCAAAAGGGGCATTGAAGTAGATAAAGCCAAAGTCGATCTTATTTCCAATCTCCCTCCACCCAAAATTGTGAAACAAATCCGTTTATTCCTTGGCCATGCTGGCTTCTACCGTCGCTTCATTCAGGATTTCAGTAAGATTTCCAAACCCTTGTGCAATCTTCTTGCCAAGGACACTCCCTTTGTCTTTAATGAAGTATGCGAAGAGGCATTTGAAAATCTTCGCTCGAAATTGACCACTGCACCTATCATATGGCCTCCTAATTGGACCCTTCCATTTGAACTGATGTGTGACGCATCCGACTATGCCATAGGGGCAGTTTTAGGGCAACGGCTAGATAAGGTACCTCATGTCATCTACTACGCTAGTAAAGCACTCTCAGACGCACAATTGAACTACACCACCACTGAGAAAGAGTTACTAGCTGTAGTATTCATGCTAGACAAGTTTTGATCTTATCTTTTAGGATCCAAGATTATCGTATTCACTGATCATGCTGCCCTTCGACACCTTCTTGCAAAGAAAGACACCAAATCCTGTTTGATTCGATGGATTCTTTTACTACAAGAATTTGATCTAGAAATTCGTGACAAGAAAGGTACTGCAAATGTCGTAGCAGACCACTTATCTAGGATTCTTTTTGAACCCTCTCAAAATACCTCACCCTTACACGATTCGTTTCCGAATGAACAATTATTTGAGGTACAAGGAATAAAAATACCATGGTTTGCAAACATAGTGAATTACCTTGCCATAGGACGAATTCCTGATGATTGGTCAACTCAAGACAAGAATCGATTCTTTTCACAAGTGAAATTCTATTATTGGGATGATCCCGATCTATTCAAGTGTTGTCCCGATCAAGTAATCCGTCGATGTGTCCCCGAATGCAAATTTCAAAGTATTCTTTCATTCTGCCATTCACAAGCTTGTGGGGGACATTTTGGGGGTAGAAAAACTGCAGCAAAAGTTTTACAGAGTGGATTTTACTGGCCCATACTTTTCAAAGATGCCCATAACTTTTGCCAAACTTGTGAAAGGTGCCAACAGATGGGCACCATCTCCCGTAGAGATATGATGCCTCTTAATCCTATTTTAATTGTAGAAATCTTTGATGTCTGGGGTATTGACTTTATGGGCCTTTTTCCACCATCTTTTGGTTTCGAATACATTCTGGTAGGGGTTGATTATATTTCAAAATGGGTAGAAGCTGTCACCGCTAAAACTAATGACCACAAGGTTGTGGTTAATTTTTTACATGAAAATATTTTTTATCATTTTGGCACACCCCGAGCCATCATCAGTGATGGGGGATCTCATTTTTGCAACCGGTCTTTCGAGGCTTTTGCTCGCATATATAACATCACCCACAAAGTTGCTACCCCATACCATCCCCAAACAAGTGGACAAGTCGAGGTGTCTAATAGGGAGTTAAAACACATCTTAGAGAAAACGGTATGTTCCGATGATAAGTGCCAAATAATGCATAATTTAATATCTTATTCATAGCACTTATCATTATTTTAATTCACATATTTTGTAAATTTAATTAAAAAATTGTGTTACCTTCATCATTGCATTTTAATAAATTATTAAAGGTAATTCGAGTTTTACTTATTTACTGATTGAGCTTAATGTATGCAGGTCAAGTCACGCTTAATTAGGTAAAGCCTAAACTACACTGCATCATTTCACAATTTTACATCCTCCAGAGTCGACTCCAAGAACTCTTCTCCAAAACCCAATGCTTTCCATTAATTCCTGACTCTTCACACGTTCACCTAAATTTCTTCCCACTCGTTCCAACTCTTTTTCCACATGATCCAATTCTCCTATTTTAATCTCAAAAACAATAAAATTCTTTCAATTATTTGTCTCTCAGATCTCAAAGCATACCATCATATTTGCACGAATCCCAAAGCTCCATCCACTCCCCACATCTTGTTCAACTAAAATCCCAGCCAAGTTCCAGTAGTTCCCAACAACTCGATCAATCACATCTGTTTCCCTTCATCCGCATGAGTCCATGCAATGATCTCCCAGCATTCCGGATCATTTCCCCCTGCCTAAAAACAGAACCCACGTTCCTTCCGTCCGTGAACGCGTCCCAGCACCCCACGTATCTTCTCCATCTTCATCTCCTCTGCATCCCGGATCTCCCAGCATCCCGGATCTCCCAGCATCCCGCTTCTTCTGGATCATCTCCCATCCACGGACGTGATCCATCTTTATCCAAGCAAACCTCAGGATTTCATTCCTCCTAACGGCTTTCTTCTCATCTTCCTCTCTCCCTTCTGCATTCCAAAAATCTCCTCCCAGCCGAATCATCCAAACATCCCCTGCTTCAGTTCGAATCCAGCATCACTTCACTGTTCGCGTAGGATCTAGCTTCATCCCAACATCTTCCGGATAAGCTCTCAGCCAACGGCAGCATCTCAACAAATCCACGGATTCCTCCCGGCCTTGCTTCCTTATTAGAATCCCCTGTTTCTCCGCGACCAGGCTTCTTCCACGTCCACCAGCGACGGATTCTTCCCAGCCGAAGGAAATCAAACATCGAACCGAGCCATATCTAAGCACCTTCATCCGTTTTCCTCCCAGCATCTGCATATCCATGGGATAAACTCAAATCCCAGCTTCTCTTCCGGCTTGATCCCATGAAATCGCCAGCGTCTCAGCTTGCACAGTCTTCCCCTGTTTCGGATCAACTTCGTTTCTATCTTCCCAAATCTCCCAACCATCCCTCAACCAGGAACCATATAGCATCTGGATAAACTTTCATCTCCCACCGAATCCAACCTTCAATGTTCGAGATCTTCTCACACACCATCAGCCGAATCCAGCCACAGCTCCATTCCGCGTCTCCACCGCGTCCAAGGATCAAGATCAAGAGTTATCTGCCAGCCTGTCATCCTTATCATGCACTCGGAACAGAAGAGGAGGGAGGGGGAGGTGGAGAGCCTATATAAAGGGAGTTCTTCTCTTTCCGGAGCATCAATTTCTTCAGAGGAGTTCCCACCGAAACAGAGGAGAGAGAGAAGTTTTGGTTTTTTTGGGAATGCCTTCTCAAAAGAAAAAAATAATGAATTGCTAGAGAAGGAAGCAGAGATCCAGGGAAGGGAGGAAGAAAATAAGAAATGGGAGCCCGCTGTTGTGCCACTGCTGCTGTCGCCCATGACTCCATGGAAGGTTGATCTCCTCTCTAGGGCCAGATGTAGCCCTAACAAAGGGCCAAGGGTTTTATATTTTAATTTTATATTCTTGGAGTTGTATTAACTTATTGTTTTTAATGAATATCTTCTTTTATTTCATGTTTAATTTCTGTGATTTTAAATGTGAAGTTTATACAGCTGTTCTTCATGATCATTGAAGTAAAAATAAGATAGTTCATGCTTAAGGAAGATGCGATGTGCTACCACCTTAGATTAGGGTAGACATTTCATGCTAATTAAAGATGGATTATGCCTAAATTACTTTTGTGAAATTTTATTCAGATGCCTAAGTTCCCTCAAACTGATATCATTTTAATTACATTTTTTATTAAATTCCTTAGTTTAATTTTCTTCACAAATTCATCCTTTTAAATATTTTTATTTTTAAGAAAACAACTATACCCCAATCCCTGTGGATCGATACCCGTAATCACTATCCTACTAGATACGTGCTATTGCGTGGTCTTTAAAGTTGACTATCAATTTTTGGCGCCGTTGCCGGGGATTGTTAGTATAGTTATTTTTCTTTATATATATATATAAAACTTTCATATATATATATATATATATCTAAAATAAAATAAAAATATTTTCTATTTTTTTTACTTTTCTTATCTCCTTCTCTCTTACTAATTTTTGAATTTTCTTTTATTCAGAAATCAAAGAGGAAATTTGGGACGATCAAAACGGGAACCGCTGGAAAAGGAATGCTGTAGAGGTTTGCTTTTAAAAAAATTGCTGGGAAAATTTCTTTTGGTAACATCTGAACCTTGCTTATTTAAATTGATTCCCAATTAGCTTGAAATTTTGTGGTGATTGTTTGATTTTAATTTTAGTAAAAGTGTGAATGCATGCTTGATACATACACCAATTAATCCGCACATAGTAAGGGCAATCACCTCAAGAAGATAAGAACTGGATTTTATCACCAGATTCTTGCCCAAATTATGTGAATCAATTCTCATATAGTTACCACTTTAATTAAAATCAATTAGACATTGGCCCCTAGGAACATTCGAGCTCAATAGGACGAAGATCACCGAAAGTTGCACCAATTTTGCTCTGTGGCTCAGTTGATGTCTAGGCAAGCTTTGTCCCAAGGGAGACAGTTCATCTGTTCGAGGCAAGTGGTTTTTAAGTGGGACCTTTGTAACACATCGTGACCCCCCCACTTACCTGGGAGCTTATCTGGTCAACTCAGTTCATTAGACCGGATTGGAGGCTTAGGTGCCCTCTTCAAACCAGTTAGGAGCTGTCTAGTGATTTTAGGATAAACATAAGGATTTGATGTGTTTTTCCTTTAATGCATGCTTGACTGCACTTGACTGATCAGAAGAGTTTTAGTGCATGCTAGGGTGTCGTTCTAGATCTCCGGAATTAGTACCTTTTGACCCTAAAATAGAGCGTTCTATTAGGACCCTTCGAGCCGAAATTCGTACCTATAGAACCATAGGATCTGCCCCACCTGTCGAGATGGCTGAAGAACACCCCAAGCTGTTGAAGGAGTACTTTACTCCTTCCATTTATAGCTCTCCATCTTGTATTCGACTACCTGATACCACTGCTGCTGTACAGTTTGAAATTAAGTCTAGTGTCATCCAAATGCTTCCCTCTTTTTATGGACTTAACAATGAAGACCCATATAAATATTTGGAATTTTGCCTTGCTTTGCTACCGGGAAATATAGATCTGCACTACTATCAAAATTCAGAACTTCACTGATGATGCTCTGAAACTTAGGCTGTTTCCTTTTTCCCTTAAGGATAGAGCTAAGCAGTGGCTCCATTCATTAGAAGCCAATTCCATTCTCTCTTGGGCTCAAATGCAACATGAATTTCTGAAAAAATATTTTTCCATAGGAAGAACGAACCAATTTAGGCGTGCTATCACGAGCTTCTCCCAATCTGACGGAGAAGAATTTCATGAAACTTGGAAAAAATTTAGAGACTTACTCCGAAAATGCCCGCATCATCAAATACCCAAATGGCAACTAGTGCAATGCTTTTATGACGGGTTGTCTGAACGAAACCGTCAAATAGTTGATGCTTCGTGTGGGGGAACTTTCATGCTTAAGAGTGAGCATGAGGCATGGCAGATGTTTGAAAACCTTAATAAAAATTCTCTCCACCATGCCTCCTCCGCTCGTCAAGCACCCCCGAGTTCTCAAAGAAAAGGAACCATATATGAAGTTAGCCAGTCCATAGGTCTATCTAACAAAGTAGATGCACTATCCCGCAAGTTGGACTAGCTAATGTCTAAAGAATAGCTTCCAAACTTTTCCCAAGCACAAGTGTGTGCTCTCTGTTCTAGTCCGTCTCATACTGTTTTTGAGTGCCCTTCGGCAGCACAATTTTCTGAATTTGTGCAAGAACAAGTAAATGCTGCCCAAATGCAATCCCGATCCGGTAATGATCCATATTCTACCACTTACAACCCGGGATGGCGCAACCATCCGAATTTCTCTTGGAAGCAGCAGACTCCCAATACTTCCCAACCTTATTTCCAAAACTTTCAACCATTCCAGAATGTTAATCCCTACCGTCCTTCGACTCAATTTCAACACACTCCTCCTCCACCCCATAGAAACACAACCTTTGAGGAGAAAGTGTTGACCGTCCTTCAAGGTTTGGAAACCATTACACAATTGGTGCACTCTCACATGCAATCCATCGCCAAGCTAGAATTCCAAATGAGGCAACTAGCTAATGCATTAAACAAGCGAGAGGGAGGAAAGCTTCCAAGCCAACCAGTGAGTAATCTAAGGGGATAATACATGGCTCAAGAAAATCAACTAAATACAATTCATCATGAACAAGCCAATGCTTTGACTACCCTAAGGAGTGGACGTATAGTAGACAATAAGATTGGGGAGGATAACAATAAGAAAGGTGACGAAGAGGATAGAAATGTGTCAAAAGAAAATCTAAAACCTTCTTCTTTTTCTTCCGCTAGTCCACCGTCTGCCAAAACTCACATTCCAAAAGTTCCATTTTCTGAAGCACTTAATGCACCCACTCCCTTTGGCAAGAAAGGAACTTCACTAGAGGAGATGATGGAGGTTTTCAAACAAGTCAAAATCAACCTTCCGTTTCTTGATGCTATTAGACAAGTTCCCTCCTATACCAAATTTCTCAAAGATTTTTGTACCCAAAAGCAAAAATCTATGACACATGTGCCTAAAAAGGTCTTCCTAACTGAGCAAGTGAGTTCTATTCTCCAACATAACACCCCTTCGAAATTCAAAGATCCTGGTGCTCCCACCATTTCCTGTGTCTTAGGAAATAATTTCATTGATCGAGCACTCTTAGATCTAGGGGCAAGTGTCAACCTTTTATCTTACTCAGTTTATGAGAAACTTAGGTTAGGTGAGTTAAAACCAACCTTGGTATCCCTTCAATTGGCTGATCGATCTGTAAAAACACCACGTGGGATAATTGAAGATGTTCTTGTCAAGGTAGACAAATTCTATTTTCCAGTAGATTTTATCATCCTTGATATGGAACATGAGCCTAATCCTAAGAAACAGATCCCTATGATTCTAGGTCGTCCTTTTTTAGCTACAGCCGATGCGAGTATAAATTGTAGAACTGGGGTGATGAATATATCTTTTGGGAATATGAAGGTCAAGTTAAATATATTTCGTGCCTCTGATCAACTCGTAAAGGAAGTTGAGTGCTTCCTAATAGATAAAATGGACGATCTTGCAGAAGAAACCCTTCCCTATATTTTGGCAGATGACCCTCTGAAAACATGCTTGGCCCATTTTAACTTTGATATAGACAAGACCATAGAAGCAGTCAACTCCTTGCCCGACAATCAGTCTCCCACAAATTTTCTTCCTTGGGGAACTCGGCATGAACCCGGTATGATTTGATAAGGATGCGCTGCATCTGGCTGAAGACGTTAAACTTAGCGCCTGTTGGAAGGCAACCCAATTCTCGTAGCTTATTTCTGCATAATTTTTTTTATTACATATTTGCTAATTTCTTAGCAGGAGTCCTCATATTACTGATGCAACTAAAGTAAAATGCTTCTATCCTCCATCTGCATCATATTTTCGTTCAAACTAAAACAAAATAAAAATAATAAAAAATAATAAAAATATATATATATTATAATATTAAAAAAAAGAAAAAAATATTGAGGACAATGTCTGATCTAGGTTGGAGGGTATAGGATTCGAATTTTTGAAAAAAAATTTCACATTTTAAAATAAGTTTATCTAAAAAAAAAACTAATCTCTATGCTTTAGTGCTGAAATGATAAACACACGAAGTATATAAAATCTAAAAAGCCCAATGACTAGTCAGGAATAAGACAATTTCAGTTCTTTTCATTAAAAGTTCTTTTAGTGAGTTGTAAGATAATTTTTACTTTGGAATTTCACAAGACACATGGCCTGCACTTCTAAGGGTTAGGTTCAACATTATGTTGTTAAGTCTAGTAGCAACCTTGAGTCTTGATGAATCATTCCTATCTAATTCACTATTATCCCATATTTATTTTAAAAAAAAGTGAATTTAGTCAGGTACATCGAAAAGGGCTACCTATTGTCAAAGGTCAGCGGACTTGTATGAGGAATCCGAGCATAGGTCCGTAGGGGAGTCTTGATGCCCAACACCTTATGCCATCTGGCGTGGGAGTTGTTGACTGAATGCTCGCTACACGGAGGAATCATTACAAGAGTAAAAGTGAATAATAACAAATAAAAAATAATTAAAAAATAATAATAATAAATAAAAAAAGAAAAAAAGAGAAAATAATATTGACCTTGAAAAAGATGATAGTATGAAAGTCGTCGTTGTAAAAAATTCGAGTAAACTGGAATATTACAGATAAAGCCCATGAGGTATTAAAGTAAACATCCACAACTCTCGAAATCCTGCACGATAGGATGATTTTGAATCAGTGATTAGGTCTTATCTGACCAATTCTTAGAAACTACTAGCTTTAGCAGTATTTTGGAAAATCTAAAGCCTTAGCTTGTGTATGGTCCAGATTTCACCGAGCACCCAAGTATAAAAAGTCTTACAACTCCCTAACGGAAATTTAATGACCTCAACTTGAATTGCATCTTGACCTAGAATTTGGGCTGACTTAGTGATTAAAACTTTGTGTGCTTTTGAAATTTTTAGCACTTATGCATTTGAAATTAGATTTTATAAAACAGTAAAATAAATTTCTTAGGTAGCGACAGCAGTTTGTGGGTATCTAAGCCGGAAACCCTCACGAGACAAAACTCGTCCACTAGGGCCACTTAGGGGTTTAAAGCCTTATTGCATATGGTAAATGCAATCGCGATTCCTGCAAAAGTGAGTTAGTTTTTTTTTATTTTGCTCAAGGACTAGCAAAATGTAGGTTGGGGTGTGTGATAAGTACCAAATAATGCACAATTTAATATCTTATTCATAGCACTTATCATTATTTTAATTCACATATTTTGTAAATTCAATTAAAAAATTGTGTTACCTTCATCATTGCATTTTAATAAATTATTAAAGATAATTCGAATTTTACTTATTTACTGATTGAGCTTAATGTATGCAGGTCAAGTCACGCTTAATTAGGTAAAGCCTAAACTACACTGCATCATTTCACAATTTTACATCCTCCAGAGTCGACTCCAAGAACTCTTCTCTAAAACCTAGTGCTTCCCATTAATTTCTGACTCTTCACACGTTTACCTAAATTTCTTCCCACTCGTTCCAACTCTTTTTCCACATGATCCAATTCTCCTATTTTAATCTCAAAAACAATAAAATTCTTTCAATTATTTGTCTCTCAGATCTCAAAGCATACCATCATATTTGCACGAATCCCAAAGCTCCATCCACTCCCCATATCTCGTTCAACTAAAATCCCACACTCCAACCATGTTCCCAGCCAAGTCCCAGTAGTTCCCAACAACTCGATCAATCACATCCGTTTTCCTGCATCCGCATGAGTCCATGCAATGATCTCCCAGCATTCCGGATCATTTCCCCTTGCCTAAAAACAGAACCCACGTTCCTTCCGTCCGCATTATCCCAGCATTTTCAACCAACTCATCTTCATCTCCCCAATCCGTGAACGCGTCCCAGCACCCCACGTATCTTCTCCATCTTCATCTCCTCTGCATCCCGGATCTCCCAGCATCCCGCTTCTTCTGGATCATCTCCCATCCACGAACGTGATCCATCTTTATCCAAGCAAACCTCAGGATTTCATTCCTCCTAACGGGTTTCTTCTCATCTTCCTCTCTCCCTTCTGCATTCCAAAAATCTCCTCCCATCCGAATCATCCAAACATCCCCTGCTTTAGTTCGAATCCAGCATCACTTCACTGTTCGCGTAGGATCTAGCTTCATCCCATCCGGATTCATCCCAGCATCTTTCGGATAAGCTCTCAGCCAACGGCAGCATCTCAACAAATCCACGGATTCCTCCCGGCCTTGCTTCCTTATTAGAATCCCCTGTTTCTCCGCGACCAGGCTTCTTCCACGTCCACCAGCGAAGGATTCTTCCCAGCCGAAGGAAATCAAACATCGAACCGAGCCATATCTAAGCACCTTCATTCCGTTTTCCTCCCAGCATCTGCATATCCATGGGATAAACTCAAATCCCAGCTTCTCTTCCGGCTTGATCCCATGAAATCGCCAGCGTCTCAGCTTGCACAGTCTTCCCCTGTTTCGGATCAACTTCGTTTGCATCTTCCCGAATCTCCCAACCATCCCTCAACCAGGAACCATACAGCATCTGGATAAACTTTCATCTCCCACCGAATCCAACCTTCAACGTTCGAGATCTTCTCACAAACCATCAGCCGAATCCAGCCACAGCTCCATTCCGCGTCTCCACCGCGTCCAAGGATCAAGATCAAGAGTTATCTGCCAGCCTGTCATCCTTATCATGCACTCGGAACAGAAGAGGAGGGAGGGGGAGGTGGAGAGCCTATATAAAGAGGAGTTCTTCTCTTTCGGGAGCATCAATTTCTTCTGAGGAGTTCCCACCGAAACAGAGGAGAGAGAGAAGTTTTGGTTTTTTTGGGAATGCCTTCTCAAAAGAAAAAAATAATGAATTGCTAGAGAAGGAAGGAGAGATCCAGGGAAGGGAGGAAAAAAAGAAGAAATGGGACCCGCTGTTGTGCCACAGCTGCTGTCGCCCACGACTCCATGGAAGGCTGATCTCCTCTCTAGGGCCGGATGCAGCCCTAACAAAGGGCCAAGAGTTTTATATTTTAATTTTATATTCTTGGAGTTGTATTAACTTATTGTTTTTAATGAATATCTTCTTTTATTTCATGTTTAATTTCTGTGATTTTAAATGTGAAGTTTATACAGCTGTTCTTCATGATCATTGAAGTAAAAATAAGATAGTTCATGCTTAAGGAAGATGCGATGTGCTACCACCTTAGATTAGGGTAGACATTTCATGCTAACTAAAAATGGATTATGCCTAAATTACTTTTATAAAATTTTATTCAGATGCTTATTAGGCTTGTAGCCAATTTGCATGTTAATCCAAGAATAAATTAAAATACAATTAATCCTTGTTCCGATGTTAGTGGTGAATTTCTTGCCCTAAGTTTCCTCAAACTGATATCATTTTAATTGCATTTTTTATTAAATTCCTTAGTTTAATTTTCTTCACAAATTCATCCTTTTAAATATTTTTATTTTTAAGAAAACAACTATACCCCAATCCCTGTGGATCGATACCCGTAATCACTATCCTACCAGATACATGTTATAGTGTGGTCTTTAAAGTTGACTATCATCCGATAGGAAAGATTGGTCTCAAAAGATAAATGATGCACTCTGGACCTACCGTACTGCCTACAAAACTCCTATTGGCATGTCCCCCTACCGATTAGTTTTTGGAAAAGCTTGTCACTTACCGGTAGAACTTGAACATAGAGCTTTCTGGGCTATCAAAAAGTTTAACTTAGACATGGCAGCAGCTAGTCGTAACCGAAAACTCCAACTAAGTGAACTTGAAGAGTTGCGCAATGAGGCCGATGAGAATGCTAAAAATTATAAAGCAAGGACCAAGGCTTTTCATGATAAAAACATTAACTGTAAGTCCTTCGAACCTGGTCAAAAGGTTTGGCTATTCAATTCCAAGTTGCGACTCTTCCCGGGTAAACTTCGCTCTAGGTGGGATGGACCATTCATAGTGAAAAATGTTTCTCCTTATGGTGCAGTAGAGATCCAACACCTCAATGGTGGACATGTTTTAAAAGTCAATGGCCAAAGGTTAAAACCTTATGTGGACTGTGTTGTCGACGGACAATTGATCAAATCTCTTAATTTGACGAACCCTGTTTACCAAAATAATTAAGGATGCACTGTGTCTGGCTGAAGACAATAAACTTAGCGCTTGTTGGGAGGCAACCCAATTCTCTTAGATTTCTTTAATATTGAGGACAATGTTAGGTTTAGGTTTGGGGATATTTTTTAAGTATTTTTAAAGCATTTTTGTTTTGTTTGCATCTCTTGCATTCGTTCTCACTTCACAATGTCAGGTTTAGGTTTGGGAGTCTTCATCTTGATTTTCATTCAAAAAAAATATTCATTTTCATTTTTATAAATTGAAAAAAAAATAAAAAATAATAATAAATAATAATAATAAAAAATATTTTTTACCTAATTTCTATACATTAATGCGAGAATGATAAACACACAAGGTATATAAAATCTAAAAAGCCCAATGACTAGTCGGAAGTAATACAAATTTAAGTTCTTTTTATTAAGTCTCTCTTAGGGAGTTGTAAGCTAATTAATACTTTGGAATTTCACTACACACTGGCCGACCCTTCTAAGATCTAGGCTCGACATTATGATGATAGTATAGTAGCAACCTTGGACCCTGATGAATCATACTTATCTAATCCAAAAAAAAAAAATTCATCAATAAAAATGGATTTAGTTAGGAACATCAAAAAGGGCTACCTATTGTCAAAGGTCAGGTGGGCTTGTGATGAGGACTCCGAGCATAAGTCCGTAGGGGAGTCTTGATGCCCGACACCTTGTGCCAATTGGTGTGAGAGTTGTCGACTGATTGCTCATTACACGGAGAAATCACCACAAGAGTAAAAGTGCACAATTTATATATCTTTTATAAATAATAATAATAATAATAATAATAATAATAATAAACTCTGTATTGATCTTGAAAAAGATAATAGTGTGAAAGCCGTCGTTGTAAAAATTCGAGTAAACTGGAATATTACAGATAAAGCCCGTGAGGTACTAAAGTAAATATCCACAACTCTCAAAATCCTGCAGATAAGATGATTTTGAATCAGTGAGTAGGTCCCTTCGACCAATCCTTGGAAACTACTAGTCTTTGCAATATTTTGGAGATCCGAACCCTTAACTTGTGTACGGTCCAGATTTCACCGAGCACTCTAGTATAAATAAGTCTTACAACTTCCTAACGGAAACTTAATGACCTCAACCTGAATTGCATTTTTGATCTAGAATTTGGGCTGACTTAGTAAATAAAAGCATGTGTGCTTTGAAATTCTTATCATTTATGTATTTTAAATTAGATTTTAATAATAAAAAAAGAGAGTTTTTGAAATTCTTTACTAGTACGCATTTGGAATTTGATTTTCACTTCATAGATCAATCGATCTAAAAAAAAGAAGAAATTAATAATAACAATAATAATAAATGATTTATTGAAGTTTGTGGGTATCTTCACTGAAAAATCTCACGAGACTATAACTCGTCCACTAGGATAACCTAGAGGTTTAAAGCCTCGTTGCATATGGTAAATGCAATCGTGATGCCTGCGAAAGTGAGTTAGAATTTTTCTTTTCTAGTTTTATTTTGCTCGAGGACTAGCAAAATGTAGGTTTGGGGGTGTGATAAGTGCTGATTAATCTATAATTTAATATTCTTTTTTCAGCACTTGTCAATGTTCTTAAACGGATAACTACTTATTTTACTACAAAATAGAACAATCTTCGAAATAAATTTAAAATATGGTAAGAAGTAAATAATTCACATATCCTCGCCTTCCGAGCGTACCAGCCAACACGTTTCAGTTCAATAACACTGGGTTCGAGCCCAATGCCCAACTGACATGCATGCACCCAAGCACTGTCCACCGTCTGTGGCTCCCCAAGTGATCCAATGGTTCAGAAATTTCCATCTCCGCATCATGTTTCCAAACTAAGCAAAATAGGGGAGACCCTTGTTTTAAATCCATATATGCCCATTTTCACGATAAAATAAGAGCAAGAAAAAGAGTTTTTTCCAAAATGCTGAAAACACTGTTCATATGAACAGTGTTCCGAGATGACACTGTTCATATGAACAGTGTCCCGTGAAAACACTGTTCAAATGAACAGTGTTACGAAAACCGAATTCATTTCACTGTTTATCTTCTTCCTCCCACAGTGCATCACGGCCGTCCATCTTCCACGGCGTTCTCCCGTCGATCCTGCGGCCAGCCCTCTTCCCAGCCGTCTGTGATCAGCCGTCCACAAAGCATCCGGAGCCATCCGAGCCTTCTCCGCGTCCCTCCCGCGTCCGAGATATCCTCCATATCCTCCCAGTGTATCCCTGTTTCCGGCTTCTTCCCGTTCGCAAGGGCCTTCAATCACCAACGAATCAGTCTTCAACATCCGAACCATGGCAAAGATCATCCTTCCAGATTTCTTGCTCCAGACTTGATTTCCTCCCAGCCGATCACGTCCAAAAAAAAATGGAATCCCCTATTTCAAGATCAGATCGCGTCCCAGCACATCCGCAGCCTTCTTCTCGGCCGCATCCTCTGTGCATCTCAGCGTGATCAATCGTTATTCACCTTCCACCAAATCCAGATCCTTTTCCGCATTGGAGAAGCATCGGATCACGTCCACTGCCCGCAAGGATCCAGCCTTCAGCTCTTCTCCGTGATCAACAATTCAATTTTCGGATCAACACCTTCCGTCTCTGCTCTCATCCGCAAAGTCAAGATATTTCAGGATCCAGCTTTTCCCCATACGAATTAACTTCATATCCCCCGGATCCAATCATCCAGCTGGAGCAAATCAGCTCTGCGGAGAATTGGATTTAAATCCGTGAGAATAAGGGAGCTAGGAGGCTATAAAAAGGGGGAACTCCTCTGCCAAGGGGGCGGGCTGTTGGGGGAGAAGAGGGTTTTGAAGAACAGAGGAGGAGCCTCTGTTCGGGAGAAAAAGAAGAAAAGAAAGGAGGGGGGAGAGAGAATACTTTGGTATTTGGCGGGAGCGGAAGAATTTTTATATGAAGATGGAAGGCCGTCCGGAAGCCATGCGCAGCTAAACATCTAGTCTAGGTCTGGATGAAGCCCTAGCAATGTAATAGGGCATTTGTTGTTCTTACTCTTCTAATTTTTTTTGGAGCTTGTTTAAATTCTTATTATCAATGAAAAATCCTTTTATGATATTAAACTTTGAGCATGCTATTTATTATTCATGTTTGCTAAAGTAGTCTAAGATGATCCATGCCTAGGAAGATGAGGTGTACTGCACTCTAGGTTAGCATAATTAAGTTGACACTTTTTGCTATGCCTGAGATGGATCTTCCTAAAACTCTTTATGCTTTTATTTTAAAAAAAAGGCTTGTAGCCAAATTGCATGCCTCTCCAAAAAAAAAAAAATTAAGAACACAGACCCTGATTTAGATCAAATACTCATGAAAAACATGGATTGTTTGGTAGCAATGAAAACCAAAAATAGTGAAACTAACTGGTTATGGCATCGAAAATTAGCTTATGCAAGCATGAACTTAATTTCAAAACTTATCCAAAAAGAACTTGTTTTCGGCTTGCCTAAATTATCATTTGAAAAAGATAAAATTTGCTCTGCATGTCAGCTAGAAAAACAGACCAGAGCTTCTTTCAAATCTAAAAATGTTGTCTCCACAAATAGACTTTTAGAGCTTCTGCATATGGACTTATTTGGACCAACTAGAACTGCAAGTCTAGGTGGAAAACTTTATGGCTTTGTTATTGTGGATGATTTTTCTAGATACATATGGGTTTTATTTTTGGCACACAAAATGAAGCATTTTCAGATTTTTACTAAACTGTATAAAAATATTTCAAATGAACATGGACTGCAAATCATCAACATTAGAAGTGATCATGGAACTGAATTTGAAAATCACGACTTTGAAAATTTCTGCACTGAAAATGGTATTGATCATAACTTTTCTGCACCAAGAACACCACAACAAAATGGAGTTGTATAAAGAAAGAATAGAACTCTTATTGAAATGGTTAGGACAATATTATGTGAAAGTAACTTACCTAAGTACTTTTGGGCTGAAGCTATAAACATAGCCTGTCATGTTCTTAACAGAGTTACTATTAGGTCTATTCTAAAGAAAACTCCTTATGAACTTTTGAAAAATAAGAAACCAAATCTTTCATACTTTCATATTTTTGGTTGTAATTATTTTGTTCTAAATAATGGCAAGGACAACTTGGTAAAGTTTGATTCCAAATCAGATGAAGCTATTTTTCTTGGATATTCTTCATCAAGCAAAATATATAGAATATTCAACAAGAGAATTCTAGTTGTAGAAGAGTCAATACATGTTATCTTTGATGAATCTAATGATCCTTCTTCAAGAAAGAATGTAGATCTCGATGATGATGTAGAAGAACTCAACAAACAAATCAAAGAGTTAACCCTAAAGGATGTGTCTGCATCTGAAAATTCAGAACATGATGAAAATCAAGAAGAAAAAGATCAAATGCCTAAAGATAAAACTAGTCTACCAAACGAATGGAGGTATGCACATAGTCATCCTAGAGACTTAATAATTGGTGATCCTTCACAAGGCATTAGGACTAGATCTTCTATTAGAGATGTTTGTAATCACCTTGCATTTGTTTCTCAAATAGACCCAAAATCTTTTGAATAAGCTGAAAAAGATAACAATTGGTTAATGGCAATGCAAGAAGAACTAAATCAATTTGAAAGAAACAATGTTTGGAATTTGGTTAGAAGGCCTGAAAATATTTTTGTAATTGGGACAAAATGAGTTTTCAGAAATAAATTAAATGAAGATGGAATTGTAATTAGAAATAAGGCTAGATTAGTTGCTAAAGGATATAATCAAGAAGAAGGAATTGATTTTGATGAAACTTTTGCACCTGTAGATAGAATTGAAGCTATTAGACAACTACTTGCATTTGCATGCTTTATGGACTTTAAATTATTTCAGATGGATGTCAAAAGTGCATTTTCTAAATGGTTTTATAACTGAAGAAGTTTATGTAGAACAGCTATTCGAATTTGAAAATCATAAACTTCCAGATCATGTTTTTAAATTGAACAAAGCACTTTATGGCTTGAAGCAATTTTCTAGAGCTTGGTATGATAGATTAAACAACTTTTTAATAAAGAAATGTTGATAAAACTCTGTTTATGAAAAAATAAAATGCTGATATTCTGATTGTTCAAATATATGTTGATGATATTATATTTGGTGCTACTAATGAAAATTTATGTAAAGAATTTGCAAAACTAATACAAAGTGAGTTCGAGATGAGTTTGATGGGTGAACTCAACTTCTTCCTTGGACTCCAAATCAAGCAAACAAGAGATGGAATCTTCATCTGCCAAAGCAAATACACAAGAAAAATCTTAAAAAAGTTCGGTATGGAAGATTCAAAATTATTAGGTACTCCTATGAGGCTCTCCTGTAAATTAGAAAAAGATGATCATGGTAAATCCTTTAATTCAAAGCTGTATAGAGGAATGATTGGATCTTTACTTTATCTTACAGCAAGTAGACCTGATATAATGCATAGTGTTTGTATGTGTGCAAGATATCAAGTAAATCCTAAAGAATCATACTTAATTGATGTTAAAAGAATATTAAGATACTTAAAAGAAACACAACATTTAGGTTTAGGTATTGTAAGATATTTACAATTGACTTAATTGGATATTCAGATGCTGATTTTGCTGGTTGTAGATTAGACAGAAAAAATACAAGTGGAACTTGTCAATTTCTTGGAACAAACTTAATCTCTTGGTTTAGCAAGAAGCAAAATTTCATAACACTATCTGCAGCCGAGGCTGAATATATTGCTGCAGAAAATTGTTGTGCCCAAATCCTATGGATTAAGCAACAACTCGAGGACTATGGCATAAAACAAAATAAAATTTTCTATAAGGTGTGAAACACTAGTGCCATAAATCTGACCAAAAATTTCATACAACACTCAAGATCTAAATATATAGAAATCAGACATCATTTTATAAAAAATCATGCTCAAAATGGAGATATAAAAATATAATTTATAAATACTGATAAACAAATTGCAGATATTTTCACTAAACCTCTTAATGAAGAAGTCATTTATAAATTTAGAGATAAATTATGCATTTGTGATCCTTTTTGATGATTGATTATGAATGATAAATTGCATATTTTGATTGACTATTATTGGTTGAATTTTAGTTGATTTGATATATGGTTTACAATTGATTTTTAAATCATATTTAAAAGGATTTTGTCTCTTGAACTGTCTGAGGAGACGACTCATGTAAATAAGGAGTCGACTCATGTAGTAAGGGACGACTCTTAAGTTAAAAGAGTCAACCCCTAACCTACAGGAGATGACTCTTAAGTTAAAAAAGTCGGCCCCTAATCTATAGGAGACGACTCATAAGTTGAATGAGTCAACTAAAGTGGAACTATTTGAAATGGATTCTAATGACTGTCTCTCTTTGAAACGTTGAACCTGAAATGTTTTATACCCCTTAGAGCGTTTTCAGTCTTCAAACTCTCTTTCAAACAAAAACCTCCAAAACCCTAGAGAACCTTTTCGAGATTCCGATTGATCTTCCAATGGTGAGAAGAAAGCAACTTACATCCAGACCAAAGAGAAAGAATACCACTCCACAAACAGAGAGGAGAACGAAGGCTAGGGCAGAGAAAGAAATGAATCCACAAAGGCAAGAAATGCCGCCACCTCAACCTGTTACGGCCTCGCTGTCACCTCTGTCCTCGGTTTCAAAACAAGGTCCCCTCTCCATAAGGAATGTCTCCACTGGAAGAAGAGTAGATTTCGAGTTTGTAGAGAAGGAAAACTTCCAATTAGGGCAAAATCTAAAGGAGATGAGTTGGGAATATCTATGCTCACTGAATGTGCCGACCTACCTAGACTTGGTATGAGAGTTCTACAACAATGCTAGATTTGGACAAGGACAGATCTCATCCAAGGTTAAAGATATCCCTATCTTGATTACAGAAGAGATTCTCAGAGATGCTCTTCAAATTTCAAATGATGGAGAGAATGGAGATCACCTAGAGAATAGGAACGAAGGAATAAGCACTATTCTCAATAGAGAAATCACAGAAGATTGGACTGAAATCAGTGCCAATCAACTGAATGCTAAGATGCGTCTGCTGCATCACATGATCAACAAGATATTTTTTCCGAAGACAAAAAAGATTGATCATGTCTCAGAAAGGGATATACTAGTAATGCATCATGTTATACAAGGACTCCCACTGAATCTACCCTGTTTAATGCTTAAATACATGGAAGCTCAAGGGCAGAGAAAGGGAGCTTCCCTTCCCTATGGTATGGTTCTGACATTAGTCTTCATTTACTTCAATGGAAATTTAGTAGGGGAGACAAAGAAAGAGCTTCTATCTTCAGATGTCTACAATGACAAATCACTGAAAAGAATGAGATTTGTCAAAACTGAGGGCAAATGGACTCATAAAGGGTAAGGAATTCAGGACGAAAGTGGTCAAGACACTCCAACACCACTTAAAGGCAAAAGAATTCCTACTCAAGCACCTTCAAAAGAGCTTCCAGTCAGTCAACCTTCTCCAATCCAAAGACTATCAAATCCTCCACTCAGACTTGAGAAGTGGCAGTTAAAATTTATTGGAGATAACATCATAAAAGCACTGTACAATTCAGGAGTCTGCTGGAATTTGGTTATTGATCTCACTGACTTAGTAAAAGAAGTAAAATCGGAACTGCAAGGATTGAGGCAACTAGCAGCTAATTAGCAGAAGAGAATTACTGAAATTAAAAAATACTTGAAAGAACAATAAAATTCTGTTCAAGGCTCTATCCAAGAACTGAAAGAAGAACACACTCAGCTTACTGGCTCTATCTCTGCACTAAACAGCAAGATTGAGAAGCTGATGGAAGAGCCAAAGGAAGATCAGTCTGGACCTTCATCTTCAAAATCCTAAATCTAGACTGAACCTAACTTGAACTTAGACTGAAACCCATGTTTTCAAAACATAACTTTGTACTGAGCTATGTTTCATGTCTATTTGGCATACTTGTATACTGACTGATACCAATTGATACCAACTGTATCTTTTTTTATTTATCAAGTGTACTTCATTTATCAATTACAATGAATACTTACCTTTCTTGAAAAATATGTTTTCTTAGATTGTATACTGCTTTGATACATATATTGAGTCTGGTACTCTCTCTCCTTAACACAACTGTTAATTAATCCTTACTGTTTAAGCTCACAAAAAGAGGAAAATTAAAATTATCTTTCTTTTCCTTCCTTTTGTTGATGACAAAAAGGGGGAGAAATGTGAAAAGAATTCCAATCTGAGAAATGAGAAATAAAAAATGTGAAAAGAATTCAGAATACCAATCTCTACACTAAAGATAATATATAGAGGGAGATTTAAATTATACAGATATGGAATGGGAATGGTACTGTGGTACTGCACTATTAACAAGCTTAAGAAAAGAAGAAGAAAAAGAACTCCGCATAATTTAAACGTTTGTAACTGATAGGGGGAGATTTTTCTTCTTAACTTGTTGAAATTATGCATATATCTTTGAATGTTATATTTACTCTGAACTTCATTACAAAATTCTTATAATTATTGTAAAATTTATTGCAAAATTCTTTTAAACTCAATGGTTCTATCATCATCAAAAAGGGAAAGATTGTCAACCCTAAAGGATGAATTTTGATGATTACAAAATACTTGAGATGATGTGTACTAATGATGTTGGCTTAATTGTGAAGTTTTATAAGTCAAGAAAAATCAGAAGAAATGAAGCATTGCAAAATCATTAGTTCTTCACAAACACTTCATTGGATATGTTCTAAAAAAAAATTGATCTTAATCTAATCCATGAAGATCAAAGATGAAGTCTAAAGTTTTCTCTTTGAAAACTTGAGTCAACCCCTAAGCAAAAAGGACAAGTTTGAGTTGACTCTAGCATGTTTTTTTCAAGAAGCACAGTCAATGAGTTGACCCCCGCAAAACATGAGTCGATCCTTGTGTAGTTCAAATTAAACAAAGAGTTTTCACCGCCTGAGACAAAGTTTGAAGAGTCGACCCTTGTTCCAAATGAGTCGACCCTTGTGTTTGAAGAGTCGACCCTAGTTCAGTCGCAGCATCAGTCAGAAAAATTACTGCATGAGTCGATCCTTGTGTTTAAAGAGACGGCTCCTGAAAAAGATGAGTCGACCGTCAAGGTTAAAGAGTCGACCCTTTGAAGTTATCACAGCAAGAGTCATCTCAATATCTTGAAGTGCCGACCCAGGATAAGCATGAGTCGACCCTTGAGTTACATGAGTCGACCCCTTACTACTGGGACCACAACGGGAAGCTTGCAACAATTTTTGTCTTCTTATGTAACAGAAAAGATTCCCATCAAAACAGAAAGAAAAAAAATCAAATCCCTCTGAAGAACTCGTCTATAAATTCAAGGGAACCTTAGAAAGGAAATAATAAGGAAAGAAAAAAGATTCTATTAAGAAAGAAAAGTTTTCACTAAGGAAAAGGGAAGAAAAAGCTAAATAGTTCATCATCCTCACCGGCACTCATCTAAAACTTACTTTTGTGAGGAAATCAGTTGAAGCTTCTCATTGATTCGAGAAGAGCTGCTGCTCAAGCATTGGGACATTCTTCCACAGCCAACTTTTTCATCGGCTTCAGTTTTATTTTTATTAATTCATTCTATATACTCTGAAGCTTTGAGTTTTCTGATTACAGCATACATTTATTTGGACTAACTGTTTCTGTAACAGTTTCATTCATTTGAACTTGTAAAGGCTCTTCCAAGCCTTGATTGGAAGTTGCTGAATCGGAAGTATTCAGCAAGGAAAAAAGTTTTTGGTTGGTTTATCTAAAAACCAACTAGGTTGTTTGTGAGCCCGAAAAAATAAACGGTGTAAAATTTTTGGTTGGTTTGTTTGAAAACCAACTAGGTTATTTGTGAGCCCGAAAAACAAACGGTTATAGGTTTTCGGTTGGTTGCCTGGGAAAACCAACTAGATTTTTGATTGTGAGCCTGAAAAATAATCAAGCTATAATCTGCTGGGTTATAGTGAAATCTCAAGCTAGGCTTGGGGAGTGGATGTAGGTGCTAGGAGTGCACCGAACCACTATAAACTTTAGTGTTTGTGTGTGTGGTTTATCTCTTCTTTCACTGCATATTTCTGATTGCTTTCCTCATCTTATTCACTGCTTTATTTGTGCAACCTTATTTCCGCTGCTAAATCTACAAGTTATTGAAAGATAATAGTAACTCACATTCTTCACACTTTTAGTTTTAAAAGACCCAATTCGCCCTTCCTCTTGGGCTGCACCTCTGGGCAACACAGGGAATTGTTATTTACCGACACCTACACTGCACGATCCCTTGTGCGTATGGGTTATGAGAAGGTGAATGATCAGTATGTGCGTGGAGGTGCAGGGGCACATGCACCAGAGCCTGATGCACCAGAGCCTGGAGACTCCATTCCTGAGCTTGAGGTACCTGTTGACCACCCTTCGGCACATGCAGAGGCAGGACCTTCATCATCCACACCTACTGGATATATAGAGGAGTTTTGGTACATAATGACTGAGCTCGTATCGGCTCAGGTGATGGGTCTCTCTGATAAAATGACGAGTCAGCCTGATGGTATGATGAGTTGGATGGACAATATGATGACTGAGATCGGGAGATTATTTGCTCAGATGACAGGTCTCACGGATCGGATGATAGCTTTAGAGAGAGAGAGTTTCATGGTCCTCCGGAAGCTCGAGCAGCTGAGTCAGAGGTCTCGGCACAGAGCCAGCCAGCTCATAGGGCTCACAGACCCTCACAGTTATATCAGCCCAGACCTCCTCTCGCCACCTATACTAGGAGATCTAGAGCCAGATCCCAGCCCTTGGATGTCTCTAGGCCTACTGATAGCACTGCAGGGACTCATCTAGATTAGTGCCTAGAGTCACTCTAGTTATCTATGTATCTTGCTTTCTATTGTTTGAAAACGATGTTATCTTATTTGGCTCATTAGAACATTGTAATTTTGACTCTTATGAAATGCAATGTCTTATTATGTTTTATGATCTTCGTCATTGAAATACTTTTCACCCATGTATTACATTTTCTTTTGATGATGACAAAAAAGGGAGAAGTAAGAGAAGAGAGAAGTTGCAATATAGGGGAGAAGTAAGAGAAGTTGGAATATATGCATCCTTAACCAAAGCTAAATTGAAAGAAAATATTTACTTAAGGGAAGAGATATATAACAATAAAAAAAACTACACTCTAGAATCTCTAAATAAGGAAAATCTAAAGTTTAATCAAAGATTCTAAATTAATGGCACATACGTCACTTGCTTCGATATATAACTTGAAACTCTTGCATTGGTACAAATTCTTGAAGTCTTATTTTCAATAAAATATAAGAGTAAGGGGGAACAAAACTAAACTTCAATTGGCATAAATTGGGATTAGAAAGGGGGAGCTTTTGGTTGGCACATCCTATACCTTAGAAAATTCTAAATTTTCAGCCTTTAAAGCATTTTTTAAACTTTAAACCTTAATTTATATATTAATGCCAACTTAAGGATACTCAATGTTTTGTAATTATCAAAAAGGGGGAGATTGAGGATGATAATGTTATTTCGATAATTAACACAATAATTAAAAAAATATCAAATTAGCAATACAGTTTAACTTGATACATCACTAAGGAATGCCACACCCTCGATACATTCACGATACATTGAGAAAATGAGATCAAGATGACTCTCAATGATTAACAACGAGATAAAATATGTAGTAGAAAATGATAGAGAGCTTTTTAAATCTATTTCGGCAAAGTTTCAAGTCAAGTATACTCTTAAGGGCAAAACTGTAATTTTCATTATTAAGGGTATGAAGCTTTATCGTGCCATATACTCAAATTTATTTAAAATATGTTCTATTGATCCTATGAACTAGTCTAACCTTAAGATGTAGAAAATTGTAAGTTGAGTCGACCCCAAAGAGGTTTGGAGTCGACCCTGATACATATGGCACGCACTGGCATGGAGTGAAATACTTGGCACAGAGTAGGAGTCGACCTCAGAAGAGGTGGAGTCAACCCTGTTATGTTTTGGGACGATCTGGCACATCCTTGCAAAAATGGCACAAATGAACAGTAACTGGGGCCGACCCCAAGAGAAGAGCTGACCCCAAAGAACCATGAGCCGACCCCAACTTATGAATTCAAAGAAAACAACTCTCTAGAAATTACTGAGAGGGCCGACCCCAAGTTTCCTTAAGTCGACCCCAGGAAGACTTGAGCCGACCTCAAGAGAACATGAGCCGACCCTAGGATAAGTGTTCAAAAACTATGTCGTTGGAATCCCTGAGAGGGCAGACCCCACTGGAGCTTGGGTCGACCCCATTGTAGCATGGGTCAACCCCAAGAAAGTATGAGTCACCCTAGTGAAAACAGTCAGAAAAATAAGGTTTTGTGTTTTCCGAGAAGGCCGACCCCACTATAGCAGGGGTCGACCCTAGAGAAGTTTGAGTCAACCCCAAGACTGGTGAACAGTAACTTGAGCCGATCCCAGAAAAGCTTGGATCGACCCCAGCACGGGTAACAGCCCAACGGCTAGTTCTGCAGAAGTGCTTTTTGAGCTCCCAACGGCTAGAAACGGCTAGTTTTTCAATTCAAACAGCTGGGGAGTGACTAATAGAGGTTGGGGAGGTATTTAAGAAATACTATTCATCAGAGGAAGACATCTTTTGATATTAAAGAAGCATATTTAAAAGCAAACCCTAGAAAAGAAAGCCTCATTCATTTGCTTCATAAAAAGGGCCAAAAGAAAGTTGCTGAGTAGTTTCAAAGAGTCATCAATAGCTCCACCAATCCTTGTGAAGTGAAGCAAGCTTGACAAAGAAGAGAATAGCTCCTCCAAAGTGATAAACATTCTCTAAACTCTTCTTTGTAGTATATGATTGCTTTATTTACTCTCTTAGGAGCTCTCTTTTGTTACTTATTAATCTTGTTGTAAGGTTAGTTGGTAAGCCCGTAAAACCAACATTGTATGTTGTTTGTGAGCCCGCGAAACCAACGTAGGTTATTGGTCATCCCGGAAAACCAAATTGTAAAGGTTTTTGGATTGTGAGCCCGGAAAACAATCCAACTGTAATCCGTGGGATTATAGTGAATTTCCAAGGAGACGCTTGGAAAGTGGATGTAGGTGCTTGGAGAGCACCGAATCACTATATTTCTTGTGTGTTTGTATTGTGTGCCTTTCTAATTTCACTACACGCACTTAATTAACATGAGCTAAACTACCCATTCATCTATCAATTTGATTAAGGGATTAAAAATTTAGAAAACTCAATTCATCCCCCCTCTTGGCTTGTCACCTAGGGCAACAACTGAGTTGATTGTGAGCTCGGAAAACAATCGGTTGAAAGTTTTGGTTAATTGCCTGAAAAAATCAACTGAGTTTTGGTTGTGAACTCGAAAATTAATTGTGTTGCAATCTGGTTATAGATTATAGTAAAATTTTCAAGAAGAAAGTCTTGGAGAGTGGACGTAGGTATAGGGTTGGCACTGAACTACTATAAATTTCTTATATTTGCGTTGATTGCTTTGCTTGCATTATCTTCAGTACATTTGCTTACTACTTTGCTGCTAAAGTTTATATTCTTCTATCAAGCATTTAATTCTACCGTATTTACTTAAAAATTTTGAAAAATCTAATTCACCCCCCTCTTAGGCTGTATAGCTATACAAATCAAGCACCATTCAATAAAGCTCCGAATTAATATGCATGTATATGTAATTGTGTATGTATATGTGCATGAGTTAGTATATAGCGTTTTTCCTTGGTTCTCATAAGACAAGCGAAGGGATGAGAGGTAGAGCTATGATTGATTTGTTGTCTTCTTGCTTGTTGCATCGACGCTCACTAGTATAGCCATCTTTCACCTTAAAAGAAAGGCCCGAAGAATTTAAGGTTATTTTTGAGATGCAAAGAAAAATAAATTTTTTTTTTTTTTACTTCGTGCTCAAAAAAACAAAAATTGTTTTTCACTTGTTATGAGGAAATAATAGAAATATTAAAGATAAATATATAGGGAAACATTCATGATCGAGTCAAATTCATGCATGGTTTAGGTTATATTCGAAAACAATCTAACAAAACTTTTTGATTGATTTCAGGACTCAAGCCTAATGTAGCAGCTTATTGGGTTATTTTTGGAGCCAAAAGTTATATTTCAGCTTGATTTCAAATTGCATCGACTAGATTATTGGCCATTAGTGACACTCTTCCCTCATCCTAGTTTCAAATAAGAAAAGTTGATGTATTTGTTTCCAAATCAATCATGCACAACTAGGTGCCCTCTAGCAACATTACCATGTCCTCATTATACATGCCTGCTTATTCATTGGACAAACCATCCAAATTGAATGGGTTCTTCTGCAAAGATTCTCATTGTTCATTGCATATAATCTTGTAATATTAAAATAGGAGGGTACAATTAAATCAACTATTTCTTAAGTAAGTTTTACATATCTCTTTTGTCTTCAAATTGTTGAGTTTTTGAGAAATTTGCATAATAAAATCCTCAAACTATGCATGAGTTCACATACCATCTAACTACGAATACCAATTGCAATTTCCTTCCTCTTTGGGGCATCACAATCTTGCACTAGGTATTATGCCACATATTTTTTTATACAAATAATTTTAGTAAGCCCATAAAGACAGAATTTATTCTTTAAGGATATTTTCCTAGGATCTCGTTTAACATATTTGGAAAACCTTGGATGGGAGGAAGGCTCCAACAGCCATCAATGAACTATTAGGGGCATCCTTGGTCCTCGTCCCTCTATCTTGATCTAGCATCCAAGGACAAAGCTCATCTCTATTCTAGCCAACCAAACAGCAGAACTATTAACTATTTTGTATATGCTTGAAGCTTTCGCTATATTGTTTTCGACTTTAGTTTCTTCAGCACTGACATGGACAAGGCTGCCAAACCTGCATGCTATTATTGTCAAATATCCCTTTTAGGGTTTCAAACAAAATTATTCATATTAAATTTTTTGAACTTTGTATGGTTCTTAAGAATTTTTTTCCACCGAAATTATTTTTCTAAAAACTGATGCCTAGGTATATAATGCCTGAAAAATTGATTTTTGCATATTTGATTGATCATAGAAAAATAGCATATTTCATAGTGGCTTATATTTAGTTGAACATCTATTTTTTAAAAAAAGTTGTATAAAATACATGTTATGCCTCTGATAAATGTTAAAATTACCGCTTGTCCCAAAAGCTTAAGCTAATATGATGAGATAGATTTATTTATATATTTTATATTTTCTTACAATAAAGAAAAAGACTTTATTCTATTTTATTTAAAAAAGCTTAATAATATTTTTGGAAAAAAAGTATCCTAATTCCTAATATGTGGGAACTGAACTTTTCTATGTCCAACATGGATTTTTTTCATAAAATATGAGAATTTTATTTCTATGAAAAAACTACTTTCCATCTCTTTCTAGAGCTGAAATCGATTTGGATACGGATTAGATACTAGCATATCCATATCTATATTTGTTTTATTTGACAAATACAAATATTAATACAGATGCTAGTCGATGCAAAAATTAATATCCATATTTATTTTAAATGAATACAGATATAAATTGGATACTGAAAATATGGATATAAATACGGATATAAATCAGATAATTAAATTTTATAAGCGCATAATCAAAAATATTATTAAGTGAATAATAAATTAAGTTAACAGAATGTTGATGCAGTCATTTATTTTTTTTAAAAATTCATAAGTACTAATAAAATTAAATAGAATCAAATATTTCGATATAAATATTTTTATTATTTATTGAAAACTTCAACTAATTATTATATATATATACATACACATGCGCATATTGTGGTCATATTTTCTTCAATTTTTTCTGTGAACCAAATGTATATACATATATATCCACTTCCTCCGATGAATCATGCTGTCCCATTCCATCGTTCATTTTTCCAATGCAGATTGCTTTTATTACTGACGTCATGGATCATGGCCACCAACTGGAAAAGTTCATCGTTATCCTTCCACCGCAAGATCCACAGGTTCATTTTTTTTTGGGTCAAAAGATCCACAGGTTCATCATTGCTCTATCATGTAACATACCCTAGACCTCAATCCAACGGTCAGAACATATGGCCTTCCAAAGCTCAGCCCCCGCTGCTCACGAAAGACACATGTTCTTATGCTACTCCGCCGTGACAGCCTCCGTACTCTGGTAGAACGGCACCGTTCCTCCGAACCCGTGCTCAGAGAGAGCGAGGGAGCGATGGCGGAGGAGAGCTCGCATTCGGCGTCATGGGGATTGCTGGGGAAGCACTACGAGGAAGTGAAGGAGCACTGGAGGAGGAACCTCGCCTTCTTGGACTACTACAAGAAAACGCTGGGCCGCGCGGAGCCGCTCCCCAGATGGACCGACGCCGACGTCGAGAAGTTCATCGCCTCCGATCCCGTCTACGGCCCTCAGGTATCTTCATCGATCGGTTCTTGATCCGACCCCGTCTTTTGGTTTTCTTTTTCGATCCGGGCTCTCTATGTAGCCGCGGATTTCCAATCGGTTCCGGCTTGCTTTGCTCTCGTGATCTCTGTTGGTGATGGTTTTGTTTTTCCTAGCTTGGGTTTTGTATTGGATGGATTTGGAGCGGTTTTTGTTTCGATTCGTTTCTCATAAAGTTTGGGGATTTCAGTCGATCTGGAATTTAGGGACTGTGGTTGTTTTAGGGGTTTGATGGGGTTTGCCGCGGAGAAAACTGAATGGTTTTGTTTCCCCATTTTTGAACCGCCATTTCCTTAAATCGAATGGTCATGACTTCCTTTGTGTTTTGGTTTTATTCGAGTTTTACTGGAGATTTTCATTTTCTTTTTGATAATTATATCGTCTCACTTGCTTGCTTACGTTATCAGATAACTAGAGCTTCGGTTTTGGATGGTAAAATTTGTATTGTATTTTTCTCTTCTCTCCGGTGATCATGTTTTAATTTGGAAAATCAATGTTCTTTTTTGTTATAATCAGGTTAATGTTATCCTGGTTGTGTAGTTCTTTTGTTTGAAACAGTCAATATGTATATAATTTTTCAATATATACTCAAATGCTCTTTCTTTAGGGAGTTTGGTGGGGATTAATAGAAGAGTGCTTCTGGAGTTTTTACCTAGTTAGTTGAAAGGTGATGTCTTATTTCTTTTTGTGGACGTGGGCTTTCCCATGATAGTATTGAAAGATGATAGCATGTGGAAATGCATAGCTAGTGCAAATAAAATTCTACCGTTAAGTTATTGAATTAAAGTCAGAGAATGAAACCCCAGTGACAATGGTATATACAATATAATAAAAATGTTTAGCATTGGCTGTCACTCATGAGCTTAATGGTTAAGTTATTCATTTTTTCCTCCTCTTATTTTCGCCTCTATGGTTCTATGTTGGCTATTGAGTAGTTGGTGTTTTATTATTTTTCCTTTTCCTCTCTCACAATTTCTGTTTTATCATTCAAAAGTTATAATAAAGTGGCCTGAAATTGAATAGTGCAATCTTCCGTTTTTGTGCTAGTTTGATATCATTCTCTTATTGATTGTACATGATATTTATAATGTGATTGCATCAGTTTTGTATCAACACTTTCTGCTTTAATACTTAAAGGTAGAACTAACTTAGTCTTTCAAGAGTAAAGTTTCCACTTTACAAGAAAATAATAAGCTTAGAATTAATTGGTCATGCAAAGTATTGCAAAGGGGGTAAATTCACTTGTTGGCATGGAAGCAATTCATAAAATATCAGTTAATTGGACTATGTAGAATGCAAAAATTAATACACAAACATGTTGCAGTGGAGGCTCTTTTTGCAGATGCAAATGTATTGTTTACAGTGCGTGTTGATTTCAAAGTGATATTGGACAAGTTGCTCCTTATTGTTGCTCGCCAACCCCACCGGTGTTCGACCCGCCATTTTCTTCCTCACAAGTCACAATCAAGGCTTAAAATCTTGGTTTTGGTTTAGGCCGGATTTTTAGAGTTCTATTTTTGGTTGTTTTGGAAATTTTTCTTGTAGTTATTGAGTTTTGGTCAAAAAAAAAAAATAAAGAAAAATTGAAAAAAAACAAGAAAGCTAGAAGAAGCCAAGAAAAGTTATTACATGTTATTTTAGATAATTTTGTGTTAAATATGTTCTTTATTGATGTAGTTTTGGCAATATTAGTTTGAAGTTAGTATTGCGTATAAGGTAATTTAAAAGCATACTTGTATCTTGAAGGGGCTGTTGTGCAATAGTAAGAGGCTTGGGCTAACAAGTGCCATGGCATGAGTTCGAGTCCTAAGGCAGCCATTTTGTGCAAAAAATGTCGAAAATTAGGTTTGTCGCTAGTTTGCCCACTTGTATTTTATTTTTTGAACACACCATGCAATTGTTTACTTATTTAACTTTAGTTGTTTGGAAATTCATACATTTTGCAATTATGAAGCTTTTTAGTGTCTAGTGCATTCAATTTATTTCTTTGTTTCATAGTAGGACTCATGAAGAGTGTGGGCTTTGGTGTTCCAGTAGGGTTGCTCTATTGTGACTTGGATGTTATAGGTTGGAAATATAGAAACAATCTCTCCACATACTTTTGACCCTCCCCATACTAGCAGTGGTGGGAGCCTTGTTCACTAAGATGCTTTTTTAATAGGACTCACAAATATATTGAATTTGGGCATTTCTTTCTCACATTCTTGAGCTTAAGTTGATATTCAATTAAATGCATGTGTGAAGCTATATAATGTTATAATTATTTTAAGAGAAGAATATTATTCCTAGAAATATTTTCTACTTAGATGTTCACATTAGTTTCTACAAAGAATTTGGAGGCCTTGACCTGTCAAGGGCTATAGTTATTATTTTCCCCCTCTTTTAACTCAAGTAAAAGAAAAAAAGCCATTGAAACATGATACTCTATATCCTATGTACCTCAAAAGATAAATAAATGGTCCCAATGTGATTGTGAACACCAAAGTAAAACTTCAAAAAAAGGCATCTATGTGTAATTATGGTCGAGAATCAGTCAGAAGAACTGTGAGTCAGTAAGGCAAACAATTAGATGAAATATACAAATGAAGTTTATGACTTGCTTAATACAACTTTAACTCCATGCTGTCATATAAGGACTATTGATGCATCTTATACACAGGTATACACTCACTAAATTTGTTTTAGGTGTTATACGTTGTGGTTTTAATTGTCACTGCATGAAATGACTCATACACAATGCCTTTCTTGCCAAATAGTCACATTAAACTAAGATACAAAAGATGTAATGTTGTTGTGGGCACATGAAGATACAACACAAATGCTTGACTGTTTACTTGTTTGTTCAACATACTACTTTTGGTGGCATTTTGGTGCTGAAGTAGTCCACTTTAACCTTGTTCTTTCAGTCACTTTGACTTCAATTCATTCTTTGGATGTTTCTTTTCTGCCATTTCCTCTAATATATATTTTAAACTTGCAATCTCTCTAAACAGTTACATCTAACATTGTAAATATGGAGTAGAAAGGTCTTATCATGCATATGTGAGGAAAATAATTTTTTTTTGGTTGTAAGCATATTTTAGATATTTGAAAACTGGGAACAAAAAGTAAAGATGGAAGATAGGAAAATTAAATAGAAAAAATATGCAAAGCAAAAATAATATCAAATAGTGAAATCTTGACAGTATTTTGATATGCAATGTAGAATTCTTGATCACACTGCTAAAATTGATAATAAAAGAAGCAATATGCAAAAATGGTAGCCCAAAAAAACCCTAAAATTGGTTCATGTTTCCTGATCTAGTTTTTGTTAATTAGAGAATGCACTATGTGTGTATGTTCCAATTTATTTTTCTCCCAATTTTACCTGTCCTATTCTGGTTTATGTAGAGGCTGCCTTTGTTATTTACTCTTATCTATGTTTCACCTTACCCCCTAAAGAAAAGAAAAAGGAGACTATATGGGACATGTTTTATCTAAAGAATGATAAAACTCTAATCAAGGAACAATGGTGTATCAATTAAATTACCATACATTTGGTAGATCTCCGCAACAAATAGGACTGTGACAGGTTATTTAACTGTGGACTGAACATGACAGGTAAATTGTATTGGGTGAAAATTCAATTCTTGGATTAATGTATGATGATCTACAACATGCCTTTTGGAACTGTCTATTACATTACTAAATCTAAGTGCCATGCATACTCATGTATCGTCGGTGTTGGTATTTTGAGATAAGAATGAAGAATGACTGACCTTACAAACAGCAAATTTAAACATCGTGTCCAATGCTTGACCCACCAATTCATTGTTTTCTTAGTTGCTTTTTGCAAATCAATGGCTATACATTTAAAATATTATCTAGGATGTTAAAGTTATATGTTTTCGCTCATACGAATTTTATATTTCCATGTGAGGCAGATCACAACCCTCTTTATCCCTTTCATCTCGAGGTTGCTAAGTTCTGCATTTCCCCTTACTTCTTTGTTGATCATTTGCTCTGAGTTGTGTATATTCTCTTGCTGATTTTTGGTTGGAAGATTAGGTTTCTAATGATATTCTGGAATGGACGTCTTTTTCCTACAGTTGGAGGCTTTAAGGGAATCAAGAAAGTATGCCATGGTCGGGGCGCTCCTTGGTGCAGCACATTTAGGAGGAGTTTCGTGGAAATATTCAAAGAGCCTACATGGTATTGTAGCTTTCTGTTCTTGCATACTTCTTGTATGATTAAGTTGTCATTCTGACTTGAATTATCAACTACTTAAAGCTTTTAGTTAAAGGTGTGGGAAGAAACAGTACAAGTCTGATCATAATAACTGTTCTGGTTTATATAGATTGCCTCTGTTATTAACTCTCCCTGTAATTTTCACCTTAGCAGTAAATAGTAGAAAAGTTAAAAAAAGTGAGAAGGAAGAATCATAAAATTCTAATCAAGGAGCAGATAGTGCATTATGTTGCTGGTTTCGAATTTCTACCAGACAAAGATTAATAAATAGTTAATAAATCTATGTGTTTCAGTGCTTGAAGTTCACTAGCTTCTTAGTAAAACCTTAGAGTTGAAGTCACCAGGCATATCCTTCCTCAGTGTAGGAAGTCTGGTAACATTCTTGAGCCTTTCAAAAGCTGGCTAAACTTACACATATCATAATGTTGCAATACTTTGAGAAAGTCTCTATGTCATGAACACCAATTCTTTATGGGCTTGTCATGGAGCTTCAGGAAATAACTTGCTTTTCACAAAATAAGTGATTACACATCCTGTACTGTATGTCTTATACACAGTAATGCACTGATGAATGATAAGTTAATTAGGTGAATAAGAAAGAGCTATAGATTTCTATGAAGAATAATATAGAAAATTCTTTTTAAAAAGAAACTTGGATGGATTGCAAGGATGATCTGGTATATAATAAGCATGTCTTTATATTTAACATCTCCTATGAGTTAACTCTTACTTATGAATAGCAAAATCTATCGAATAATGCCACAATATTAAATGCAAGTGTCTAGGTTCCAATTCTGACTTATGCAAGCTGCGAGTCATGTCCGAAGGTCTAATTAAATAGTTATTTGTAATATTATGTTGTGGACATACAAAATCAGTGGATTGCAATGCTGGAAGGTGCCATGGATCTGAGAGTGAATGGCAATATGGTGACTTTCAATTACCATAATTTTGGTATTCTGAACATTATTTTCAGGTGTCCACTTTTGAATCTAGATATTCAGAAGTGTGATGTTTCAAAAAGTGGTTTTATAATAGCAGAGGTGGTTCTTGTTTTTTCAAGGTAATGATGACTTGGTAATTGGTAAGAACATAATGTGGAAATGAGAATGCTCAAGAGCATCCATTGTTTCGAGGGTTGCTGGTTATAAGGTAATTGCATGTTCTCTTAATAGGAGAAAAACTATGCTTAATCATGAGGAAACTTTAAGGTGAAGTTGAGGAGCATGAGTAGCCCCTTCATTTCATTACTTGAATCTTTATTTAGTGTGAGTTTGTGTTTTCACCCATTCTGATTTGGTTGTTGTTTTTGATGGAGAATTTGCTCTCTTCAGGGCAGGTGCCGTGATCGATATTGCTTGGGAACTCTTGGCAAACTTATGCTGGGCATGTTTGTTTTTTGTTTGTTTAAAACCAACAGGCTTGCTACACTATAAATCCTACAAGAAAAAAAATAATTTAAAACTACATTTTGAAGATGCTCATATCGAGGCGTAAACATTTCTAAAAGACAAAAACTTAACCCTCACCAAGGTTTGAACCACTGGAATTGGTACTTGTACCAGTATCCTATCAGTTGGTAGGGTCAGTAAAGCACATTACTGTACTGATGCATAGTGTGCCTCTTGGTGCCGGCACATCAAATAAGAGGTGATGTACCGTGTGTTGGTTCTAAGGGGAGTACTAGTATTGGTATCTTACTAGTATGGTACTTTATGGATCAGTATGTACCAGTGGTTAAATAAGCGATCCTTCACTTAAGCCCACCTAATAATGTTGACTTACCTTCTATTCCAAATTTTCATTAAGGTCTTAAGCGGCCTAGTCAAGAAAGCAAACAATGCCCTTTTCTTTGCAATGTGCAATTTCCTTTTCTATGGACTGCTGGAACATCTATAACCTCCCAGATGTTTTTCAAAGCTACTCTAAATCTAGGAAATTGGATTATGTAGCGGAAGACCTTCATAATTGGTCATTAACCTACCTTGTATCTAGATGTTCATTTTGGGCAACCAGGTAATCTGGTTGGGACTTTGGTAGTTGTCGTATACAAGTTATTTTAGAATGGAGTTTGTTATTTGAAAAAATGCATGTTTTGTAGGGAAGTAATATTTAATTGCATGCCTAGCACATGGTCCAATGATAGTTGAAGATGCCAACAAAGTGGAAACTAATCATAGAACTAACTAAAGCTATTTGACAAGTTTAGGATTGATGCACTTCTTAAAAGCACTCTTTGTCCCTTTTTTCTTTTTAATTCCTTTGCTTTTGATGTATGTTGTATAAACCATCTACATCTAGGGATGTGACATCTTGTCGTTCCCAAGCATTGTTATTAATAGTCATCACCTGGGTGCTTGGGCAACCATTTGGGCAAAGATGGGCCATTTCTTAGACCTCCCCAACCTCTATATATGCATGTGTTTGTGTGGATTATTTGTATGGAATATATTGTACACTTATATGTAGATTCATACACAAAAAAATTTGCTTATTCTAACAATTTTTTAGAGTTACATGTGGGTGCTAATGTAGTTAGGTTCATTAGATTGAACACTATAAGAAAATTCATATTAGATTTAAGAACAATAATGATGACTTGAATTAAAGTGTTGAGCTATTGACCTGAAAAGGCCTTTCAATCAAAACCCTAAATTGTAACTAGCCTCAAAAAAATTAGATGAATGGTAATCTTATCAATCTCTACCTTTTGAGCTAAATCAACTATGACATATTGTTACTTTCTTTGTGATGTTTATTTAGAGTTCAATATGAACTATAACTAGTACAATTTCCAGAATATCTTGAAGTATTTTTTCGTTGTAATGAGTACTTTTGCATTATACAGTTGTGCTTGCCTCAAGGCTATTTTTCGTGAATTCAAGTATGAGTGGGTGCAGTTGCATGTCTAAGCATCAAATCTTTTACTCTGAGGCTACATTTGAAAATGGAATAAGAAAGGATAAAAGTCTCCTAATCCACTTATGATACGTCTTTTCAATTAAACAATTATTTGAGCATATGGAATAAACCATCTTTTACAAGGGCAGAACAGGTACTCCAGAAATAATGGTACACCACAAATGCTTTAGTTTTTCTCTTCCTAACCCATTTGCCCCACTTATTCTAGGAATAACTTACTCTAATGAAAAAGTGAAATAATTATGCCTCCCTTTTGCCCTCCAACTGACTCCATTTAACCCAACTATTCTGGATTTTTTATTTTGCTTCCTAATGCAGCTTTATAATTTCCCTTTGTGCTACCCATACCCATATTGATGTCTGTGTTAATTGGGGGGACCTTGGGGTAAATTTATGGATCTGATTAACATAGCCTTAAGGCCCGTCAAAAACTTGGTTTTTTTTCCAAAATATTATAAATTCTAAATATATAGCTGCAGTAGTTGAATTAAATACTGATTACCTTTGAACAAGCTAGTCTCATTGGCGATTACCTACTCTTTTGGGTTATAGGCTAGGTCTAGTGTTTGGGGTAACCTAGGCTATTTGACAATTATAGTCTCAACATTTAAGCATGCCTCATCTAATGTAAGCATCATAGTCCACGGTGGATCATCTTTTGGCTAATGAAATCATAGTAATATCTTTTTCCCCATGTTAAGAGTGGATTCAACTCAGTTGAAAATAATGATGGAGAAATATCGATAAAGGCTGACATGAAATATAACTTCCTATTATGATTATTATTATCCATGTTTTTTTTCCTTTTAACTATCAATGCATTTTTGATGAAAGGTTTATCTTTTACAACCTAATAAGAATATGCAAGGTCCCTAAAAAGACCGTGGGCAGTTGATGGGTAGCCAAGTGGATGACCTAGCGCCTATGTACTAGGTTTGTGTCTGGATATCAGTGAGGCCCCTAAAAATTCACAATTTTATGGAGAAATCTAAAAAATAATTATGATCCTAAAAAGTTTGACATAGTATAACAAGTAAAATGTAGCAAGTTGATGGGAAATACCAACTTGGCAACATTCAGTATTGATTCATGAATTGATCCCATCCTGCATCTGTTAAACATTTGCAAGAACATTAAGGTGGGCAACTAGGTGGCCAAGGTGGTTGTCTGTTGATGCATTGCTAAATATGTACTATGAATAACCTATAGCCTCACCTTGTACTTTATTGGTGACATTTGCTCGCATAAACTTACATAACTACAATTGGAATTTAAAGAAAGGAATTTGAAGCACTTTACTTCATTTTTTCTTTCTTTGTCATTTTTTCCTTTATGATGAAGCTGGCTCTTACTAAATAACCTCAATTTTGCAAATATCTTTGTTAACGATGGTCTTTTTGAACCTGGCAAAGAGTTTGGTTGGCAATTGTCCTTGATGGTTGTAGCCAATGTTTGAAAAGACTATAAACAGCAGATGGACAGCTAGGAGGCGGCCTAGTGCCTAGGTACAAGGCATGCATCTAGGCAGGTGTGTAGATGTCAAAGTTGTCTGAAAATAATAAATTTAAGATAAATAATAAATATAAGAAACCTAAGAAGACAATTATAATCCAATAAACGGGACAATTCTCAGGTACGATTTAGTATATCAATTGAGACTATGTACTTGATAGCATCTGGTACCAATTTACAAGTCCATGTCATTCTATAACTTGAGCATGATTCAGGATGTTAAGGTGGGCTAGGTGGCCCTAATCAGGCGACCTGTAAAAGTCACTGTGGAAAGCATCAGTCATACCCTGATGTGGGTAAATTGGCAGTAACCGAAAGTGTTGAGTAGGAGTGCAAAAAGGCTTAAGCCAAGCTTGACAGCATGTTCAAGTTTAGCTTTTTTGTAATTTGAACTAGCTTAAACAAGTCACCTATTGAGTTAAGCAGAGCTTCCATTCATTTTTCCAAATCCAAGGCGTTTGTGCTCGGCTTGTTTATGAGTCAAGGTTTAGAAAATGTTCTAGCTCAGCTTGTTTCCAAGCAGAACCAAGCTCGAATGAGCCTGCTACAGGGTCGAGTCTGAGTTGTTCACGAGCAGTTTGGTTTGTCTGCAGCCCTAGCACTGAGAAGGATTATCTCGTGATACCAATATGCAACACAGTATTATTGAAACTCTTAACAAACTCCTCTGTTCTTGTCTGCAGCCCTAGCACTGAGAAGGATTATCTCGTGATACCAATATGCAACACAGTATTATTGAAACTCTTAACAAACTCCTCTGTTCTGATCGTGCATGTGATGTCTTCTCTGCAGTAATACTGAACATAAGCATTTGAAAATAAACCTTTTTATTTAAGCTTGTTTGACTGATGAATTCAAACTAATCAAAATGTTGTAAGACATCAATATACTCATATAGAAAATTTGTAAATAGACAGAAGAATATTGAACTTTTGAAAAGAAAGATATGGAAAACATTTTTTTACCATTTCTCAAGTTAACATAAATGTTTATTAGTTACAGTAACCACAACCAACAATTCTTATCACATCTGCACGAGTTGGCTTAAAGAATGCATCACTGGTTATTCCTATTAGAGCTACTTCGCAACATCAACTTTTCAAGTTCTTCCTGATGACCGCTATTTGTTGTCACGGGTCTTGTGTGTTTTCTAGTGTTTAAATGAAATCAAGGCTATGCATTTTACCAGGGCCTAAGATCTTTATTTCACTTGTTCGTTGTACATCGGTCAGTTCTCAACCTCATCATTGATCGTTGAAACTTCCATGCCTCTTTTGATGTACTAATTTGTTGTAACAGTTATGGCTATACCCTATTTGGATACAAAGGCTCGAAAAAATGTTTTTTTACAGTGTTATGGAAAAAAATCTGTGACAATAGTGTGAGACTGAAGGCAACAAAAATTTGTATTTCTTTTTCTTCTTCTTCTTCTTCTTTTTCTTCTTCTAAATGGTGACATACGCTTCATGCAAGACTCTTGTCTATTCAGAATGGTGATTTACTTTCTACTCTATAACAGTCCTATAAATTACACAAAATAACTGGTAGTTCCTGTTTGCAACCATGTCGTTGATTGTTGAAACTTCTATGCCTCTTTTGATGTACTAATTTCTTGTGATTGTAATGGCTATGCCCTATCAAGATACAAATGCTTTGAAAGAATGTTTCCTTTACAGTGTTACGCCAAAGGAAAAAAAAAGAAAAAAAGAAAAATTGAGACAGTAGTAAAACAGAAGACATCAAATTTGTATTTATATCTTTTCCTTTTCTTCTTATTTTTTTAAAAATGGTGAAATACACTTTTCAAGCAAGATACTTGTCTACTAGAATAGTGATTCACCTTCTATGCTATAACAGTCCCATAAATTATTACCTAGTTCCTGTTTTCACTCTTTAATGACTACTGCAGGTTTTGTTCTGGCTATGGGTTTTGGAGCCCTCTGTGGTGGTATCTTTGGTTCTGAAGTTGCAGAACACTGGAAGCAGCTCTACAAGATCGATAAGGAGGGTGCCAATCTCAAGTTTCTGTACTGGTGGGAGGACAAAACACTAGGTCAGTGGTGTCAACTGGCTTATGCAAATAATAGTTTTTTTCTTTGCTCAAACCTCTTACTGATAATCAGTATTCCATCCATATGTGGTTGGTTCAAGATATGATCTGCTCAAAATCTGGAGTCTCATATCCTTAGCACCAAACCTAATAACAACCATATATGAGTCAGATTCAAATTCTTGACATCAGATGTCAGAGGGTCTTGCCATGATAATTTAAATCTCAATTGGCAAATAGAATGCCCACCTTATTACTCTTGGAACCCATTTAAACTTATGCAACGAGAAAGTAGGTTGTCAATTGATCCGAGAAGCTTGAGTTTGGCTCAATATCAACTTGAATTTTGCTTGAACCAGGCTTGAGTTGAATATAATTTAACCAAGCTCAACTTCGGTCCACTTGCTCGAAATTAATTGCTCTATTAGGATCAGCTCAAAATTCTGATATAATTATTATAGTATATAATACATTCTACCATATAAAAGTTTTTACTGATGGGTACTTAAATTATTGTATTTTGTGGAATCGTGGTATATTTTCATGGTATGTTTAATAATTTTTAGATTATTTATATTTATGTATGAATGTTGATTCTTTTGTTGGTTTAATTGTATGAATTAGTGAAACTATAACTCAAGCTTGAACCAAGCTTTGCATTTGAGCTTGCAAGCTCGACACAAGCTTGAACTGATTTCCCCTTGATTTAGTCATCAACTCAATCGGTTAGGCTTGTGTTTGACTCAAAATTGAAATTAAGCTCGAATTACGCTCAATCAAATAATAGCAATCAACTTTGATATCAAAATTCAGCTTGAAAATAATTTCGAGCTAACCTTTATCAAACTCAAGCTTGATCGAGCTTGGCTCGATTGTACCCCTACTAGAAGGCAACCCTTCAAAGCTTTCTTGAAATAGGGCCTAGTTTAGGCCTTTTTTATCTGAAGTTAGAGAAATTTTTGCAGCGTAGAACCATAAACTACTGTTTTTAATCAGTAGGGGGATTTTGCGAAACTGTCGCTTTATTTTCCTTTTTGTGGATTCAGAGTTCAGACAACTTCTTTTCTTTAAAGGAATGGACCAATTTTGAAATGTTTGTTTACTTTTACCCTTGGCCCTAGTGGATAAATCCTGCTCATGAATGTGCTGCTATGATTTACAACATGGACTGTTGATTGAACTGGAAGAGACCAGGTCAGGGTCACCAGTTCAATTATCAGGTTGACCAGAATCGAACTATGATGCCGTGATGACATAATAAATAATCATTAATTATTAATAGAAAATAGATTATATTAAAATTATAAATATATTTGAAAAATAGTAAAAATAAAAATATCTTAGCATATTTATATCAACTTCTGGCACTCTATTGTCACAGGGCGTTGAGTAATGCATCACACCATAGCATCACCATATATAATTCAAGTTTTCAACAAGTGAACCATGTTACAAATAAGTACCACAATTTATGGGGATTTGGACATACTATAAATTTAATATGTCAAGACACATGGACAACTTGCTGCTTGGAGAATAGCCCGTAAAAGAGTTTTTTTCTGCTCAGCATATAAAGGCTTTCTATCTATATAATAATATTTTTCAAGAATTGATTATTTCTGGCATTTTATATGGGTGTTTGCTGTACTCTTGCTCAATATCCATAGCATAAAATCTACATGTTATTTAGCTTCTCTTCTAAGTGCTGCCATTTTTAATTTATAATTGGTCTTTCCAATCCCAAATCTGAAATCAAAGCAGTTGATTCTTATAAACTACAGCACCATCAACTGAAAATATAATTGATTCTTTGAGCATTAACTAAATACAAAAGATTTAGGGGAGAATAGACGAGAAAAGCTAGAAGATATTTATATAATCAGCAGAAGATAACAGGACCATTACAAAAAGCTTTTTCTTTTTGCTTAAAAAAATAAAACTAGAAAAAACCTTGAATGATTCACAAATCTTGGAAGAGATAGAGAAATCAACTCTTTTAGCCTTGATTTCAATTCTAGTTGATAACAAAATTTTTGCTTAGAACAAGAAGAAATCTAAAAGATTTTTATTTAATCAACAAAAGAAAATTTGCCTGCTTTTGAGAGCTTTCGTTTGGGGGGGAGGGAATAATTTGACAGAGTGGGATGCAGCTGGCCAGGCTTGGGTTACTGTTGAGACCTAGAAGGACATGGGCATATGGGGAGGGAGGGAGATGTCGAGGTGGCAGGTGAGGATGAGAGTGTGTGTTTATGAGTGAGAAGGATTTTGTTGGCAATTGGGCTGGAGCCTAAGCATGAGTGGCAATGACAACTGGAGGAATCGATGGCTTGAGAGAGTGAGGAAGAGTGGAGAAGAATAGTAGTGGTTGTTCACTGTCTGCTGGTCATCATCCACCAATGGAGGAGAAGAGATGAGAGTTGCATATTGAATGGAATGCCCTAGCCCCAATTTCCCAATTTTGGACCACTAACTAATAGGATGGAAAACTGGATGGTTCACTCAAAACTGGAGTTGTTTGAATGAATTGATGGTTAAACCGGTGGTCCTTACGAATTAATGGGAAATAGAAATTGGTCTTATGGGTTTGCCCAAAATGCAGATCTGTCTAGTTGACGGTTCAACCAGCGGTCTGGTCTTGAGATTTTGCATCGTACATTCAACAAGTATGCACATTATTAAAAATACTTTTGTTCACATAAACAAATTATGTACCTTCATATAAAAAGTGTGTGCAACTCTGTTTAAACACACAGCTAGTGTATGTGCTGGAGTCAAAGGGAGGACTGTCCAACAAATTTAGAACTGGGCTATTCTTGCAAAGAAAATAGAAGTGCTCTGAATCTAAAAAAAGGACAATAAATGTGCTGTTTTGCAAAATTTCCATCTGCAGATGTTTGCTTCCTCTAGCAGCTTTTTTTTAATGTATTTTTCTTCTCTTTTTTGCCATTTCTGTATCCTTGCTCTAATTGGAAGCTTTATATGGATGAAGTTCCATGTAGTCCGGTAAGCACTGGTTGTGTTCTGCTATGAGTCCTCTTGTTTGCAAACACCAAATTAGTGGGTGATACAATTCTGGTACATGATCTCTGCTTTGATAGGGTAGTGGATCCCACCTTCCCTTTGTCATAAGGTATTTAATCACTGGACGAGCTAAAGTTTGTCAGTTAGGTTGCAACTCAAAACAGTATCACCTTGATGGCCCCAACCCTAGAAAGATGATACGAGGCTTGCTGTTGTTTAAATTTTGCAACTGACTGTGTGCGCCCTTTAGGTGTTTGAGTCATTCTGAATTTTCCAACTTGCTTTTTACATTAATAATTCTACATGAGCTGATGAGCCTGTTCTTCTTAGAATAATTAACTTATAGATGCTCGATTACTGAAGATCATTCATCTATTCTTCAATTCCTTCTTTACTCGTTATTGAATCTTTATGCTCTTCTGACAGAGAAGAAAAGCAATTGAAACTTGCTCAGGGCGCTTGATTCGTGCTCTCAGATCGGCAGGTCAACAAAAGCGAAGCCCTGATTGTGCGACTTGGGATGAAAGAAAAAGAAAACCGTGCTTTTTTCTTTAGTCTCCCAAATCAAATAACATGCTGTGGTGTCAAGGTCCTAACAAACCATATGTTTTCATTTGTAAGTGTTTTACTTCATTATGTTGGAGGTGTGATGGTTGATCCGTTTTCTGGATTCTTTTTGATTTGCTGGGCTATGTCAATTTATTGATGGTAAAACTCGGCTTGTGCCCAAAATCTGGCATTAATTTTCACCAGTTGGATAAGGATTTGTGCTGCCAAGACCTTTGTGAGTTTTGACATTTGGGTACCATGGAAAAAGGATTTGCAGGGATCATTGAATTCTATTGCATTTGGAAGGAGATTTAGGAGGATTTTGTAATTCATGAGTGAAGCAATAGTTCTATGGCCTTTTCCTCAAGAACACGAACAATTTCTGCAATAGTTGCGAGAGGTGATGTGAGCTAATGCGTTTCAGACCTACCGTACTAGACCTTGGTATCTTTTTGTAGGTTAATGGTGGAAGACCTCAAGATCATTTTATTGGCTGATAGTTCCAATAGATTGGTTCCGTAGCTAGGAGGGTGAGAATGACAGTATGGCCCAAAGTTTTTATGTGAGGATTCATGGCAGCATGTGTGCTTAACAATAATTTTTTAGCGTGTCTTTTTGATGTTGTCTACGTTATTGTAACATGGTCCTGGGTTATTATAAGTAGTAAGAATGGCATGTGAAGACAATTCAACCCGCTTTATATTTTAAAATTTCAGTGTTTCAATCCTAGCTGCCGATGAGAACATCTGCGAACCTTAGTCAAGCAATTTATCCAACTCTATTTCTATCTTGTACCACGATTAGAATGCAACTAAATGCTTATAGAAAACAAGTTTAACCCTTTCTTAACATCAAACCAAAGCAGTAGATTGGAAAACAGAGACCAACAGAAAGACATCAAACCATCTGAGAGTCACTAGGACAGGACAAATTACAATAACTCTCCAACCGACTATGATAAACCAAGCCTTCAAACATTCAGAATAATACTGACAGGTATTAGAATGCTAAATCACATATCATATGCAAGAACTAAATGCTTATAGAAAACAAGTTCAACCATTTCTTAACACCAAACCAAAGCAGTAGATTGGAAAGCAGAGACCAACAGAAAGACATCAAACCATCTGAGAGTTACTAGGACACGACAAACCACAATAACTCTCCAACCGACAATGATAGACCAAGTCTTTCAAACATTCAGAATAATACTGACAGGTATTAAAATGATTGCTTGAGCGATCATTACCACTCCATACAAACAGTAGTTATTCACACCTTGATAAAGTCTGTGGCCCCTGCAGGCTTATTGTCATCAGTAGGAAAAGCCCATCTCTGAGCTCCTAAAATGGGAAACGCTCGTCCGGTATAGTTAGTGGGTACGGCATGTCAGCTATCTCTGGGCCTGCATCAAAATGCCCGTTTTGGTGTTCTATCGTTGGGGCTACATCTAAATTTCCATTTTGCTCTTCTATCTGCACACAAAACAAATAAATACATATAATAAGAAATAAATTATGTATAAAAATGATCATTTTAAGCAACAGATACAATGAAGATTTTTTCGAGATCTCGGACCTTCTCTTGGAGATATTCATTGGCAGCTGTCAATATGCCCTCCTACGCAACAAAATCAACTATTCTAAGCAATCACCATAATTTTCATGGTTGCATAATCTGACTTTTCCTTTTGGTGGAGGATTTTTATACAGGTAAAAAAAGAAAACTTTTACTCCTACCGGCGAAAAAAATAGAGAAAAAAAGGTTTTTTTTTTCTCTTCGCACAGTTTTAGTGAGTAGATGTTTGGAAAAATAGAACTAAAGTAGATGTATTACCACCTTATTTTTAAGGGACTGGATTTCTTGGAACATGATCTGCATCTGTTCATGAGAAAATTTAATTAGGGTCGCATGTTTCATTTGAGAAATTAATTAGACACATGACAGTCAAAGATAGGATGTATTAAAAAATTAGTAAGTTGAAGCCTCCCAACCTTTGTAGCACGTATTTGATAGGTCCATATCTCGAGATGCCTTTCCAAGGCATGCAGCTCCTCCAGGGTCATATTTTCAGCGCCTCCATCTCCAAACATGTACCTGCCACCCAATTTCTTTGAACTCATACACATTCTATGTTATTGAGTTTGTGTTAAACGCGTGCATGTGTGAAGAACATTTGGGTTAATTTTACATTCGTTGTTTTATTTGCAAGGTAGGCTTGAAGGTCTATTTTTATTTTTATTTTTGACACCAGATGGAGATCTTGGTAGAGTTTACTGGCAAAAGAAAGATTTAGTTTACCATTTCCCAGTAGCTGGGGGAAGGCTTAATATTTGCATGTAAAGAAATATTGATCATTAACACTATGGTGGATATATAGTTATTTTGCACCCAGTGTCATTACTAATTGTTACTTGCACATAAAATCTAATTATGTCCTGCTCATCAAGCTTAATTAATTTGAGATTTCATGTTGGAAGGAAGTAATTAAACATGAAGAAATTGGGTTACAGGCCACTAGTTGCGCACCTCAAACCTGCTTCATGCCTGGTTGTGGTGATTTCTTACAACTAATGCTATGGAGGTTTTGAAATCTTGGTACTTATCTTGCAGGCATTTGACCTAGGCAATTCTAATTGATGGTGCTCGATTTTTTGAGACAAAGAAATTGCATGATGAGCTAGGAAAAAAAAGTAGAAGGACACCATTTTTTCTACTTCTACATATATATATATATATATATATATATATATATATATATATATATATATATGTTGTGTTGGTGATAGCAAAGTCACCTATTTGTTATCATGGTGTACTTTAGTTTGGGCTATGTAAGGATATTTGGGAAACTCTACACAATAATAAGAAATTATGAAGGGGACCTTCTAGAGAAGTAACTACAATGACTCTAAAAGGGTACTTGAAGTGCTTTCTTGTTCCCTCCCATTCAAGCCCTAATCATCCAAAGCTAGTTAAAGGTGCACCTTGGGTCCCTGGGGTTGCAATTTGTGCCATCCCTATTGAAATGTATTAGCCTACTGCATTAAGGAGGATCGGGCAGGTAGAGAGGCAGCATCAAAAATATAAAGCCAATCATGAATAGGAAAGAGATCCAATCATGAATAGGACAATGGATAATTAAAGATTCTATAGCGATCTTCTGCCTCCTCAACCCGAGAGAAAGGACAAAAAGAAAAGATCCCATCAGTTGCAAGACCTTCGTCTTCTCTTCCTAAAAGGATTTGCATATAACTTGCAGGGTTTTCATTCCTTGTCCTATGGTGCTCATGCTTATTCCTCTCCAAATGTAGGCCTATGTATATAAATGCATGCACGTAGCCAGTTCTATAGCTAGAATTGGATCATTTGGTCATTTAATTTGGCGTTCTCTCCCCAGATGGTGGGATGGACATCTTCTTATATTGGCATGTTAAAGGACATCTTCTCATAATATCTATTTCAGGATCAAAGCCAACTTCCTACCAACCAAATTATATTTGTTTTTAACAGGACAATAAGCCAACAAAACGCACTGGTATACAAGCCATGTTTACAAATGCACATATATGCATATAGCATGCAAGGTCAAATTAGACACACAAACAAAGCAAGCGATACACGACAAGCAATGCTAATTTGATATATAATTAAGAATTACAACATGTACATACTCTATTTTATTCCAGGTCTACATAGTAGCAAGAAGCTAAGCTATTGCTTCTAGCATTTTCATTTTTTCCCTTCATTTTCATTTAATATATAATTAGAAATTAATCACAAGGTGGACATGGTTCATGCTAGCTTGCTTTTCATTATCCATTGCTGATATAACAACAGCATTTTCACATATTTCTACATACATATGTACAAGCATAACTACAGAATAGCATATATGTAAATACTTGAATATATGTAAACATGGAAGTGCTCCGGGGGCTTACCTTAAACACTTATGCAGTAGATAGATCTCTTTCTTTAGCATCGATATCTCCTGTTCAGATTCCTGAATATAGGGAGAAATGTTGAACTACGAGAGAAGATAATTGTGAACTATAGGATGTAGATAGCTTATAATTTAATGACGTTATATCTTAGGTGCAACCTCCAATTAGTTTAGGCAATCATGAACTATAGTATAGCATGCTTCATGTGCCAAGGCAAGCACGAAGATTAAAAAATCATGCATGTACTGTGCAAGTTATAGGATTGCATGCTTCATCCTTAGACCCATAGGCTTAAGGATTAGAAACCATCCACTATGAAAGCTAGTCATGCACTGAATATATTATCAATATTTTAATGTCACCACAGAAAAAGGCTATTGAGCTAGTTGAGTAAACTCATATGTAATGTGATCGACAAATTTAGTTTATATGTGAAATATTTGACATTTCCCACACGACACAAAATTTTGCAATTTTTCCTTTGTATCTATAGTTATAATTAGTATCTAAACACTAGATTAACCTTTGTTTTTTTTTTGAGATATATGTTAGGCATGCCACCTTCCTAAGTTGAACTTGAGACCTCACTCTTGAGGAGAGGGGAGCCAACCAGCGGAAATAAATACAGTTGACAACCCTAGATTAAGTACTCAGTCACCATTGAAATACACGCATGAATAAAAATGTACAGACATACTCATGCATACACATTTATGTGCATGTATAAAAACATGCATAAACTCACACACATGCGCATGCTACCACACAAGCGGGCATGCATGCAGATGCACGGGCCAATTAAGACATTGAAGAGGTATGAGCAGTGCATGAAATTTTAGCACTAGAGCACTTGTGCTCCTCTTTCTTATTCACAAGAATGGTTGCCCAAGCCTTCAGTTATTGAACTGGAGTTGCAACGATTTTAGAAGTTGTTTACATAGGTCGATGAGAGTAGTGCTCATTGAAATGCAATTTTCTTACCAAATTAACATGCTAATTAAGTTCCATAATTCTCCTTTAGAAAACATTAAGATAACTAAATGTAGAGCAGTAAAAAAACTATGCTACAATACCAGGATAATGCCCCTCTCTCTATAATAATCTTTTACCCTAAGATAGACAACTTTCTCGAAGAGCAGACGTTAGGGTTCTCATGACCAATGACTCAGCAAGCTGCCAATTAAGTTAGAAGCTTTGGTAAGACCACTCTCCTTTAGACCACCTGTCAATGAGAAGATCCTTTGGTAAGACCACTCTCCTTTAGACCACCTGTCAATGAGAAGATCCTTTGGTAAGACCACTCTCCTTTAGACCACCTGTCAATGAGAAGATCCTATGCTACGAAAAGGAAAGAAGTGTTGACATCCTAAAAGGTCTGAAACTAGTGGATGCTGCAACTCCCAATAGTAATATTGCTTGCATCCGAACTCCAAATCTTGCTCCTTGTCTAGCTCCAGCATAATTCCCACTTTATAATTTGTCTATTATCGATCATATGGGAACAATAAACGAAACCATAATCCAACTCTTAACCCATTTATATGGGATTTGCCTCTTACCACGCATGTTTCTCGCATGAGCTCCCTTCCCCAGTGACACTAAGGAACCCTTTGAAAGAACCGAGTAATTTAGAAAAGTGCCCACTAGAGCAAGAAAAAGAAATCACTAGATAACGTTGTTGTTGCTACATATTCCAATCTTCTTTGCACAGAAGACAGATTTCAGTCAATATCTACTCAATTAGAGAAAAAAAACCATCCTTCAATTGAATCCACTGTCACCTTGAGGTAGTAAGTGCTCATCTATCCATCTGTATTCTGAATGACACAATTTTTAATGTTTTCTAAACTCCAAAAGAGAGAGAGAGAGAGAGAGAGAGAGAGAGAGAGAGAGAGAGAGAGAGAGAGAGCATGAAAATGACCTGTGGTTGGTTCACTTCACCACCTTCTGTTTGAACTTCTCCACTTGCCTTCCTGTACCTTTCTATCAAGCCTTCCATAGTCCTTAGATAATTCAAAAAGAAAAAAAAGAAAAAAAAGAGGTTCATCAGTTTAAGGCTTATAACAAAAGCTATCTAGGTAAGTTAACTTTGATTGAGCATATTGCACCACATATATGAGATGATAGATGTAAGACAAGAGCGGGAGAGCCAAGAAATAAATAGCATGTACCCCTTAGTAGCTAGCTCATACAGCTTGCCATGTGTGGAGAAGATTATGATTCCGATTTCGGCATCACACAGCACAGACAGCTCCTTCGCCTTTTTCATCAGCCCTGCCCGGCGTTTGCAGAAGGTGACTTGCCGGTGGACGGGATTCTCGATCCTCCTCATCTGCACCTTGCCACGCACCATCTCTACAGACAACCTTCCACTAGTTTAGACTAGCTTTGAGGTTGCTGCACTGCTGGAAGCCCTCCCTCGCTCTTGCACACAATGATGATAACTTCATGAGGAGGGGTTGGACTTCATATAAGAGAACATTCAAGCCAGAATAATTGATTGGTTGGGCCATCTTTATGCATCATTGAATCACCTGAGCAGTCATCTCTTTGATCCACTTTAATATATACCTTCTTGAGCGTGATGCTAGATCAAGAACCTCATGTCATGCCTATCAAGTTCTTTAGATGCACAGCAACTCATGACTACTCTCAATTCTCTAATGCGTTAGTGGGGTCTTTTGCAGACCCTCCATAGAACCTGCTAGTCTTCTAAGCTAATGAGTTGCCCATATGGTGCCACCGCGGCATTCCTCTCTGAATAATCTTATGTCTCAGTGACTGTGAATCTTCCCTTTTATTTTATTTTTTGCGAGCGTTTGTGCTCTCTTTGTGAGAAAGCTAGATGACGGTCTAAATGAACTATTTTTGGAGTCACATCTCTTCCACTCCTTCCGCTTTTTCATGCTCTGGGGGCAAGAATCATGTCAAATCAACATTGAGGTTCTCGAAGGGAATCCTCCTTCCCCCACCAATGACAGCCTTCATGAGATCCAACCCCGCATTGCGAGGGTTTTGGAAGAGGGCCACTTGGTGCCCCTGGGCAGGAGGAGACATCTCCTTGTGGCGTGCCTTATGGATGCTTGTGGTTAGGGTATAAAGCTTCATTAGATTCCAATTACTTTTCTTAATAAAATGGGAAGATAAGGGTAAAAGCGGATTGGACTTTAATAAAAAGAAACCTAAGTGCCCTTTCATGCATGGTCTATTTGAAATTGATTGGCTACTCTTTGTTTTGTTGGTTCCTATTCTCTATAGTGTTTCCTTAATTAAGGAACAAAAAAAGCCAGAATTTGCAAATAAATTGGAGAGACTCGTGCTGATATAAGGAAGAGTATATGCAGATATGCAGTAACCATTCTATCTGTTTATTTGGTGGACATAGTTTTTTCTCTCTCTTTTTTGATTGAAAATATTTTGTGGACACAGTTGTTGTTAGAAACCACCTGAAAGCATGAAATTTTCAATTCTTTGTTCTTATTAATCAGATAGTGTGCCTTCTTACTTGTTGGTATCTTTTTGGTTCAAGCTGTCAAATGTTCAGGGCATATATTCATGCATCTATAGCTAACCAATTTACTATTTAATTGGTTATTTGAACACAGAACAACCTATTTTGTTTACCAAGGAATTAGGCCATCAAAAAAAAAAAAAAAACAATTTCTGTACTTCAGACAAAGATTCCACTTTAGCATTATGGCACATACTCATTTACATTGGCTCTTGCATGCTTTTTATTGAACTTAAACGCCACAATCCTCCAATGAGTAACTAGGAAAAAAAAATACCATAAAAAAGAGTAGCTAGAAAAAAAATATAGAGCTTAGCTTAAATCAAGCCAATGAAACTTGTGCTTCAAGATCCAGGCAAACCTGTGGAGTAACCTGTACTTCAAGCTACAGTTAGTTGGCCATTCTAAAAGGCATCAATAGCAAGTCTATATTAAAGACAAGTTTCTTGTTTCTGCAAAGAGAAGTTTAAAGGCCATAATATAATGCTTTCACTACAGCCGTTCTTCCTCGTTCAATGAGCTCCCACTGTTGTCACTTCTTCCTAACCAAATGAGTTTGAATTTTTAATGCTTATTAACAGTTAATTAGCAAAAATGCAATCAAAAGGAAAGCTCCGTAGTACATAATCACCAAAGGAATAACAATACTTATATGAGCAAATGGTGAGAAGAAAGAGAACGCTAGAAGATTGTCCTCCCCTGGAATTCTAATCCTTCGTTAAGAAGAGCATCCATCACCCACAGCTCCGTGGTAGACGTATTCATCTCCTGACCAAATCGTGTAACATCATCAAAGTGACTTGTTATTTTCCTTATACAAACTTCACCAACAAATTAAAAGAATTATGAGAAAAGAGGAAAGGATTTAGTTTCTTCTTTCTATTATCTACTCAGAAATCCAGTACATTCTGTGTTTTAATAAAGCTTCGGGTGCTTTTCACCATTGTGTCCTCAAAACAAAAGAAAAAGAAATATGAAAGGATTTACTTGCAGGTTCGTCTAGTCAGAAGAAATCTGGCATGAGAAAATAAATTTTATATTAAATTACTATATTTAGTACCAAAATAGATGAAAGAGGTAGTAAAATAAATAGTAGAACATATGTCTTTTTTTTTATAGAGAATATATACTATTAAGAGATGGTATTGATCTCCTCATACTAGATTACCGAGTGGAGGTAATCTAAAATTCAAGAATTAAAAATACCCACAATTATATTATATTAATAATATATTAATTATGTGATATAATTAATATTAGTTATATTAATATATTATTAACATATTAATATATTGAGTAATAATATATTTAATATATTAATGTATTATTAATATATATTAATTATTAATAAATAATTAATGAATATTTATCAATTATCAATAAATCTAATACATAATTTCTTAATATATTTATTTATATACCAAAGCATACCAATAAGAAATATATTTTTAATATATGTATAATTAGTTTAAAAATATTTATTAACTCATAATATTTGAAATAGTCAATATATTAACAATGCCTATGTAAGTGGTGGCCAACAAATGGATCAAAAAAAATATTATTATTTGAATTATTTATTTAAAAGTATTGTTAGGAATTTGGTAATATTTCCATATAAGATTCGCTCCAACCAAACTTTTCCATCTTATCTTTACAAGGGTCTGTATTAAAGTTAATAAAGTAAAGAAGCTCCTTGAAAAGATTTGGATCGACGTCAGAAATAGAAGCCTTGAGGAACAATGTGTAAAATACGAATGGATTTCTCATTCATATATTAATTGCCCCAAAAAGAGGAGTCCTGTCTTAAACTAAGAAGTTTTGACACTCAGGTGGACACTGAGATCGAGTTTTTTTTTTCTTTTAATAAATTTCCAATTTTTCCGATGTTATTTTATGGAGTAATTTTTCTACCAACTAAAAAAAATAAAATTTATTTCCTCCTATAATTATTTTGTTAGATAGATAATTTTCAGACCATCTCAGGGCTCAGGCTCATAATTAAGCAGATATAAACAAAACAAAAAAAAAGAGGCATCATTGCATAGTTCTTGCTCTCAAGTGGGGAGATTTAAAAACTCCTACGCAGGTGAACTTTGCCTGGTCTTTGGTGCTTTTTTCAGGCCCCTCAAGTTGGTAGTATTCCTCCAATAAGTTCTTCATCAGTGGAAGGAATGCATCACTGTCAGGTGTCGGGTTGAGAGGAGATCTTCTTTGTAAGAAGACACAAGTGTTAAGAGATGGGGGAAAGGACATGGGGATCATTTCCAAGAGACAACCAAATTCCCAAGAAGGGCAAGAGATTCTATGTGCACGTATTTTTCCAATAAAGAAGCACATCAACTGTGGCTATGCTTAAAAGGGTCTCCATCTTCCCTAGCTAGCATGGTGTGGATGGGATTCCAAGGCTTCCCAATATCTTATGGGAGCTCCACAGACCTTCCAATCTGCAAGGGGATTTCTTAGGACCCCATGTAACCGACAAATCAGTGTAGACCGCATGGTCTAAAAGCTGAAACCATATAGAAAAATCTGGGTAGAAACTCCACTACCAATGGTTCTTTGGATGACCACCTTTCAAATGCTTGAATGACCTCCTCTCAAATGTTTCATGCAACCTGAAAGCACCCACTTAAAGTATATCGTGATTTCATTTCATGACGAAACTCGATTTGTGGCTTTAATTTGCTTTGCATGAAACATCATGAGAAATAATAGTATGTTTTGTTGTCACAATTTTTATTTAGGCCTCTAGGGCCAACTAATGATCTATCAAAGACCCTAAAAAACTTACTTGTTTTGTATTGAAAAGGAATAGAGTTCCCTCTCACGGTTCATGCACGTCAAAGGTACTTTGACAAGAAAATAAAAAAAAAAATTTAATCAACCTAATTAGAGGACAGCACAAAGTGCAGTGAAACCCATGATATTACTTGTCAAATATCCAAATTTAATCTTTAGTTTGTGTTTTGGCATTAGCTTTTAGCATGCCAATATTGCTCGTAGAAGGCAAACTCTTGGATTGGACACCCTAAGTTGGCCCCATTCCCCAAGCTAGTTTAGTAAAGATACCCTAATCAGCCCTCTTAATTTATCTCTCCCCCTTTGTCTAGAGAGAAGCAAAAGAAGTGGACTAATAAAATAGGGGTATTTAGCACTCGCCCCTTACCCTTAGGATTTAACCCTTAGTCCAGTATACACTTTGATCCAATAATTTACACATAGTTACAATTATTTTCAGATACACTGATATCCACCTAGCAGATATTTGCACAACATTTTGTGTACGCTTACAGGTATCGAACACATCTACACCGGTATTGAACACATTTGTATTCACAATATTTAGGGTCGACGAGGGCTAAACATTATACGGCTATTTGAATAAAGGAATGGAATTAAGTTTCAGCCATAGGAACTAAACATCAGATCACAGCTAATCAAATGACTAGAATATCAACTTCCTCAAGAAAATATATATTGGAAATGCATGAATTAATTTTAATCAGATTGACATTACAGCCATTTGACATGCTTATTCTTATATTACCTATGCAATTTTCCCAAGTACAAAACATTTTTGTAAGTAGATAACCAAAAAAATTCCTCCCAGCCTTTAAGATTTGATCAGCTTAGAAGAAAAACAAGTCAACTAAATTAAAAAGTTTTTTTTATTATATAAGAAAGCTTATGACAAACTTAATACTAAATAAATGTGATAAAAATTTCTGCCCTATCCTCTCACAATTCTTAGTACAAAGAAGAATTATTATCTCTCCTAAACGGGCGCATCCAGATCTAAGGCCTGAGCCACAGAATAAGAAACGGAGAGTCCTGTATCCTAAAACCGGATCAGAGGTACAGAAAAGTTTTCCTATCATGGTTGCTCGATGGCACATTGAGCTCAAATCCCACATGCAGGTCTGGGTTAGCCAAGAGCAGGTGACCCAAATGCTGCCAAATCTGTGTACCCTTGGGCTACCACGTTGTTCCCCTCCTCCATCATTGTCCCCGGCCGCAATAGAAGCGCTCTTGAAGGCCTTTCTTGCATCATAGGAAGAAGGCCATGGAGAACCTTAATCCTCCCATCTTACTGTCCACATTCTTGGCTCGATCGCATGGCAATAGAGGATACCAAATTTGTTCGGTGATCGAGCCTTGTATAGCCCAAGTGAGTCTGGGTTCGAGTCATAACACTCATATGTTGAATCACTTTACTTCACATGAATCCATTGTTGGATTGCGCAATGCTTGCCTCAAGATCTGTGCAGCGGATGAACGAAGGAATCGAGATGCTTCGAGATCTGTGTGTGGTATGATCCAACGGTCGATGTTGTGAAAGATGATCGATCATTTAAAAGGAACATCCTCAGGCTTGTCATTGGATGAGATGGGTCAAGTTCACATCCACATTTAAATTTTCTTTATTTTCGGCTTTAGACTAACCACGGTCATCCCAGCCCATGACGAAACAACCAATAATAACATGATTAGTCCAGAGCACCACATCTATTAGTCCGATTATACAAGTGTGAGTTATACTCATATATGCACCCATCATACTATCAATCATAAGCAAATATGATCAAAATGCGATTTAATACCAAAACCATCATAAAACCATTCTTGCTTCTTACTCATAGCATATCATACATATATAAACTATAAAATATCTATATCATGCAGATCAGTGTACAAGGATTTTTAACTCTTTGCTGACAACCCAGATAGACTAACACGATCTTGGAATCAGGGTGCGCAAAACCTTACTCAATGTTCTCTTATCCAAAAGATTGTTCTCCTACAGAACTAAGTCAACATAAAAAATCATCTGAGGTATCTGACAATCCAGAACTCTCTACTCATCCCCTAAAGGGTCCACTGTCAGGTAGTACTCTAGGACTACTCTCTAAGTTCCTTTAACTAAATTTTTTTGGGATTAAGCTAGAGAGAGAAAATACCAAGAAAAAGAAACAGGAAGAGAGAGAATAGAGTACAGGATGTCCTTGAGCTTCTTCCTGCCCGGATGACTGTAGCCCCATACAAAACCAAGGATGACTGTGAAAATTCATATAGAAAAATATACGAGGCCAGCTAGAGGACAACACCTAATTGTTTGAATCGGTCAGCACAACGAAATCCAATTATCAAAAAACGTATATTCAGTCGATGCAATAGATTAGGGATTATCAATTATGGGTCTAATGGTGGCTGACAATAGTCGGGTACAGGACGGCTAGGATCGACTACATAGTAGCATCAACGATCCAGGTCGATCCACTCTAGCCAATCAAGCCAATAAAATTACAAACACGAATCAGACCATGGTACATATAACACAATAGAGATTCATGATAATAGAGTTCAATGGTGCCTAGCAATGGTCGGAGTAAGGCTAGCGCGATGTGTGGTCGCAGCGACACTAGTCCAAAATTCTCTACTAGGATTAACCCGGATCTACAATGAAAACATCTAGGATCCTCTTGCTGGATCCATAGAACCACATGAAGAGAGAGAAATAAGAGAGAGAAATTCTAGTAGAGAGAGAAAGTCCCATAGAGAGAAGAGAGAGGAGAGAGAAAGAAATAGAAGAGAGGAGAGAGAAAGAAATAGAAGAGAGGGCTCTCTTCTTTTTCCCTAAAATAGAAAAGTGTCGTTCTCTCCCTCTCTTCTTCTCAAATTAAGGTGGTGGTGGCTAAGGCGACTCGCTCCATCATCATCTTGTCTAGTAGCGTTTGAAGAATCAGGAATCTACAAAAAAAAAGAAAGAGAAAACATAAAAGTTAGGAATAATGTGATACATTAACTCATATATCATAATTGATAATATGTAAAGTATTGAAATATAATAAAGTTAATTACCTGAGAAGGTAGAAATCGTTGTAACATGGATGTAATATTCGTAAGCTGAGACTGCAAATTTGCTTGGTTTTGCTTCAACTATTCAATAGTTGCTTGAAGATGACGAACTTCTGCAGTGTTACTACCTTCTCTGGCATTTCTTATATATGTGCCCACTGAAGACAACTGAGTGGGGGTAACTCCAACGCCGTAACCCCGCACTCGACCATAACGCTCTGGGCCCATCAATTCAGTAAGCACTTGAGCTTCAATATGATTGTTCGCGTCGGATGATGATGACCCCCCGACGCGCTCTGAAATAAGATTTGTTGCCCTATCCTATATCTCTCAAAAAAAAAATCAAATTAATGTATGCGAATAATAGAACCAAAAAAAAAATACAGCACAAGTCAAAGATGAATACATACAACTATATCTCTTGACTCCTCCCGGACAAAGCTTCCATCTCGGTGGGTGTGAGTCATCCTATAAAACTCCACCCTACCAGGCTCCCTCCCATTATCATCCACCTACAACAAAAAGTATATTTCACGAGTATACATGCTATATGATAGAATAATTTAAGATAAATTTAAAGAGTTTCAAAAAAACTTACGAATTCAGCTCTACGCCTCGTGTTGCCCAAGGTGACAATCCAAGAGGGGGGGGGGGGGGGGTGAATTGGTTTCTTCTAAATTTTGATGCTTTAAACGTTTTCTTAATTAAGTGCGGTGGATGCTTTCTTAAGCTATTTGAGTGAGTTAAACTAACGCAAGAGTAGAAGATGATGCAAGAGTAAATGAAAACACAAGCACAACACAAACACAACAATATATAGTGGTTCGGTGCTCTCCTTAGCACCTACGTCCACTCCCCAAGCGTCCCCTTGGGAATTCACTATAATCTCGCGGATTACAGTTGGATTGTTTTCCGGGCTCACAATCCAAAAACCTTTGTTGGTTTTACGGGCTCACCAACGAACCTATACACTTTGGTTTTCCGGGTTCACCAAAAACCTTTGTTGGTTTTACGGGCTCACCAACGAACCTATACACTTTGGTTTTCCGGGTTCACCAAAAACCTTTGTTGGTTTTGCGGGCTCACCAACGAACCTATACACTTTGGTTTTCCGGGTTCACCAAAAACCTTTGTTGGTTTTACGGGCTCACCAACGAACCTATATACTTTGGTTTTCCGGGTCCACCAAAAATCTTTGTTGGTTTTGCGGGCTCACCAACGACCCTTTACAAAGTGTTTAATAACAAAAGAAAAGATTCAAACTCCTAAATGAGCATATGAAACAATATAAGCTACAAGGAAGAGTTAGAAAGTATTTATCGCTTTGAAGTCGCTTTGCTCTTCTTTGTCAAGGATGCTTCACTCTTTAAAGGGGATGGAGCTCTTGATGCCTCTTTGAATCTGCTCAATCCCTTTCTTTGATTCTTGAATGAAGCTCTTGATGAAGAAGATTAGGGCACTTTTGTATTCTTGGGTACTCTTTAATATTCAACTCAAAAGTTGTTCTCTCTGATAAATAGTGCCCCTTTAAATAGCTTCCCATCTTCTTTGGTCAAGCCCCAATGGTTAGAATTCAAAAACTAGCCGTTACTGACCTTGGGAAGGACAAAAAGTACATCTGCAGAACTAGCCGTTACTGTTCAGCCCATGTTTGGGTCGGCTCAACCTGTCCTTGGGTCGACCCAACTTTGCCTTGGGTCGACTCAAACATTCCTTGGGTCGACCCTCTCAGAGAACACAGAAACCTCAATTTCAGCCTTTCTTCCCATGGGTCGACCCAACCATTCTTTGGGTCGACTCAAAGTTCACTTGGGTCGACTCAAATTCTTCTTGGGTCGACCCTCTCAGTAATTCCAGAGAACCGTTTTCTGTCTGTCTTTCTGTCTTGCCCTTTGGGTCGACCCTCTCAGAGTTTGGGTCGACTCAAGCTTGGGTCGACTCAACCACTGTGTGGGTCGACCCTCTCAGTGAATCCAGAGAGCATTCTTCCTTTGCGTTTTGAGGTTCTTTGGAGGTTGGGTCGACTCATGCTTACCTTGGGTCGACCCAACTCACTGTTCATTTGTGCTGTTTTTGCAGGAGTGTGCCAGATGATTCCTAGATGTGCCGGGGTCGACCCAATCAACCTATGGGTCGACTCAATCCACACTTTGCTGCATTCTCAAGGTTAGATTCATCCAAATGAACAAGACCATATAGATATTTTCAATTAAACAAATGTACTGAGAGTAATGAACTTATAAATGAAGTATCAATTTAACTTATAGCATGCTCTAGATAATTACTTGTTAATCATCAAAATAACACTATCATCCTCAATCTCCCCCTTTTTGATGATTACAAAATAAAGAGTATAAGCCTATTGATACTTGTCTTTAAAATCAGTTTATAAAAGGGATTAAATTGCTGAATTTCAGCTTTTCATATATACTTGTGAAATCTCCCCCTATATCATTCAAATGTTGCCAATTTGACTTTTTGAATTGCTCCCCCTTTCATTTATAATTTGTTGCCCAAAGATGGTCACCCAAGAGGGGGGTGAATTGGGTGTTTTAAAAAACTTTTTGACTAATTTAAGATTAAAACACACAAATATATAAACTAAAGCAAGGATAAAGGGATAAGAGAAGACAACCACAAGCACACGGTTTTATAGTGGTTCGGAGCCTTCACTGCTCCTACATCCACTCCCCAAAGCGCCTTTGGGTATTTCCACTATAATCCAAGATTACAGTACGGTAGTTTTGCGAGTTCACTACCCAACTCGTTGTTTTACACCGGGCTCACAACAAACCCTAAACCCCCAATTTCTCTTAGGCTTGGGACGCCTTTCCCTTGTTCCAAGTCCCTTGACTTGAACAAGCACCACGATAAAAGAGTGTACAAAAGAATATAAAAGCTCTAGAAAGCAAATATAGCACTTATGAACAATGAAACCCGGAAGAATCTTTTTGCCGTTGGAAGCGTGGGAGATGTTGATTCTTCCAAGGTAGACCGCGTAGGGTTGAGTGTGAGCTTTGATTCCCGAGCGCGCGAGAGTGGTTGAGCTTGAAATCACTTGGGAGACTTGAAAGTACTTGATTTCCTTCCTTGGATGCACTCACTCCCTTGAGCTTTTCTTTCAAACTTCTCTCTTGAATGATTTTGCTTTGGGTTGGTGAAGAGTTGTTGAGAACCACCTAAGAGGTCCCTTTTATAGCCCAAAAAGCAAATATAGCCGTTGGAGACAAAAAGAGAAGGATTTGAAATTCAAAATCAAACCTGAAAAGCTGTCAGTCGCGTCCCAGGCGCTCCGGGGACGTCTCGGGGAGTCTCCTTTTTGCTTGCGGGGACGACTCCGCGTACAGCGGGGACGTCTCGCGCATATCCCTTGAGAAACGTCTTTCTGCCGCCACTGAGAGAGTCGACTCCGCTTCTGAGAGAGTCGACTCCGCTAACGCGGGGACGACTCGGCAGGTGCCGGGGACGACTCCAAGTGTGCCAGTTCTTCCTGTTTGTGCCAGAGACGTCTCTGAAACTATCAGGAGACGTCTCGGCTGTCCCTGAACTTTTTCTTTAGCTCAAAATATTCTTCAATAAATTCATAAAAATTGTGGGAACTTGCCTAGACATTTCTTAACAATTTTCTAAGTAAAACACATGAATTCCTCAATCGAATTGTTAAGATATAATGGAATTTTACTCTAGTGTTTTGTATTCATCAAAATCCATTAGGGGGTCAACAATCTCCCCCTTTTTGATGATGACAAAACACTGAGTATATGCAAAATTTGAAATTTAAACATATACACAGTATTGATCAGATATACAAGTATAATGTTTTGATTTGAACTAGATACGATGTGCATCACTTAAATTTCCTTGTGCATAGGATTGATCTTTATAGTTCTTAAATGATTTTATCATATGAACTGAATTTGAATCAAGTTAGAATGATATATTGATGCTGAAGATAATTTAAAAACTAGATTCTTTTTGACTCCCCCTTTCTTTTCCAGAAGGGCAATTATCTTAAAATTAATATTCTTCAATAACCATATTCAATATTCATTCTATACCCCCCTTTCAATATCCATATCTTTCAATATTCATATTTCAATATTCTATTCCCCCTTACAATATTCTACTCCCCCTTTTTGTCATCAACAATGAAGGGGACAAATGATACTCAAGGTGTGCTCCCCCTGTCCAATGAGTTCAGTCATTCATATTACTCCCCCTTTGTTTGTGGAATTCATTTCATACTCATCGTTTAGTTTAACATAGTTATCACAAGATGTGCTCCCCCTGTTTCTTTGTATCACACAATCAAACACATACACAGAATTGGCAATGTACACAAGATTTTAAAAAGAAATTGTATTCATTCATATGTCATTGTAAGTCTTTGAAGTTAGTACATAAGAGTATTGATTTCAAGTACAAAAGGAAGAGTCATAACAAGTATTGATTTCTAGTACAAAAGTGTTTCACAATGGCCTAGGATTTACAAAAAGAAGATCCTATAGGATATCCATCATCGGCGTCGTTGCTCATGGGGCATTGTACTTTGTGCATAAGCCTTACAGGCTGCATCTATGAAGCCATTGATAGAATCCATGAGAGTCTTAAAGTGATCTCCCTGTGACTTGTGGAAACCTGCCACAAGTGCTTCAAACTCTAAGGTTGCCATCTCAATTCTGCCTCTAAGTTGGGCAACTAGGGTGCCCACATTGCCATCTGGCTTTGTCAACTCTTTGAGACTCTCGGAAATGGCCTTCAAGCTGTCTTTGAGCTCTATCGATCTGAATGTTTGGGTGGCACCTACCCCAACTATTTGCTGCTCTGTGGCTTCAATTTGAGCTCTAATTTCCTTCAGCTCTTGTCTGATGGGGGCCAGCTCTGCAGTCATCATGGATCTCATCTCCTCCCTCATCTGCTGACAAATAACAGATGCTAAAGTGTGCATCTGCTCCTCTGATAGGAAGGAGGTCCCACTGACTGGAGGAGGTTGTGGCATGGATATGGAAGGTCCAGCTGAGCTGGAGGGAATATCAGGGATGTCCATGTGGCTAGGTGGAGGAGAGTGATGGTCAGGCTCATGATGTGGGATTTCAGGCTCTATGGTTTGTGCTTTTCTTTTTGGAACCTTGACCCACGACCCATCTATCTTGTGAAATTCCATTCTTCTCATTGAGCCCTCATTGTAATAATCGGTGTTTCTTAGGGCCTTTGCAGGTTCATTTGGTGGAATGGGAACCTTGAAGTGTTTAAATATTAAGGTAAAGATCATGCCATAGGGTATACTAAACCTAGAATACCTATGACATTGGGCAATGTAATTTAGCATGAGTCTAGGGAGGTTTAGGGGGATCCCTAGTAGGATATGGTGCATTATGACTAAATCACGCTCCGAAACAAAATCGAAGCGACCGGTTTTGGGGAATAGGACCCGATTGACAATGCTTAAAAGAAGTCTCATTTCTGCATTTAGGTCCTGGGAGTAGACAACATCAAGAGGGCCGCAGTCCTCTCTTCCTAGAATCAAGTTTAGGGCTATTTCCCTTTGGGGATGTGAGGTCGGTGCCTCACCGTCCTTAGGAATTTGTAGGACAGTGGATAGGACATCCTCATTAATTTCTACCAATGTCCCTCGGACATATGCAGTGTACCCTAAGTCCCCTAAGGCCATATCACTAAACATTTCTCTAACAAGGCCGGGGTAGGTCGAGATTTTGAGGGTGCAAAGGTGCTCCCACCCTTGGGCTCGGAGTCTCTCTCCAATAGAGAACCCCTCATGATCTAGAAAGGAAAAATCGATGTGCCTGCCAGTCGTGACTGTGCGATTTGCACAGGAAATCGTCGTGGTCGGCGGAGCAACCGGAGGAGAAGGCGCGGAGGGTTCTTCCCGCCGTTCCTCGCCGTCGCCCGCTACTCTAGGTCGCCTCCCACGGGTTGTCCTAGCTTTCTTTGGTGCCATGGATGCTAGGGTTTGCGATTTAGGGCAAATGGAAGCTAGGTTTTGAAGTGGAGAGCAAGTGGAGGCTAGGGCTTTCCGTTTTGGTCGGGAATGAGGGAGAAAGCTCGAGTCGGCTCGAGCGATTTCGACCTATTTAAAAAGCCCTCATTCGGTCCCCGAGACGTCTCCGCCACTAAGGCGAGACGTCTCCCCCTGGGGGGACGTCTCTGCGACTTGCCAGAGACGTCTCCGGCACAAAAAATTTCAGACTGCAGTTCCAGATTTTTGTTTAATCACCCTAATCAATCGTGATTTCTTTTGATAGACACAGAGTGAATTTGTTTGTGATCCTCCCCCTTAATAATACATCCTATAATGATTTGATAATGACTTTTAGATTATTAAGATTGAAATGAGGAATGTTTGACCAAATTTCGAATACCCATGTTATAGGCTCTGAAAATATCTCTATGAAGAGTCCAAGGGAGGGTAACCATCCTCCGGAAAGTCAAACAGTTCGTCATTTAGTTTAGATGAATTCATGTTTTCACATATGTTTGCCTTGAGGTGGGTTACTAGTTCGAGTAGCAAAGTAAAGCAATACAAGTTCACTTCATTTGCTAGGATCATACAAGCTCAACGCATTCCTTAAGAAATTGAATCTATCTTTACAAAGGGGCTTTGTAAAGATATCAGCTAATTGATTTTCAGTACATACATATTCAATCATCACATCATTTTTCATCACATGATCCCTAATAAAATGATGCCTAATCTCTATATGCTTTGACTTAGAGTGTTGAACAGGATTTTTTGTTAAGTTGATTGCACTTGTATTGTCACACTTAATTGGTATATTGTCCATTTTAATACCGAAGTCTTCAAGTTGTTGCTTAATCCAAAGAACTTGGGCACAACAGCTTCCAGCTGCAATGTACTCAGCTTCAGCTGTGGACAAGGCAACTGAATTTTGTTTCTTGCTAAACCAAGAAACCAAATTGGCACCCAAGAATTGACATGTCCCACTTGTGCTTTTTCTGTCGAGTTTGCACCCGGCAAAATCAGCATCGGAATAAGCAATTAAGTTTATGTCAGACTGTTTAGAGTATCATAAGCCTACATTAGATGTCCCTACTAGATATCTAAATATTCTTTTAACAGCTTGCAAGTGTGATTCCTTAGGACATGCTTGGTATCTAGCACACATACAAACACTGAATAATATATCTGGTCTACTAGCAGTAAGGTAAAGTAAAGAGCCTATCATACCTCTGTACAATTTGCAGTCTATACTTTTACCTTTTTCATCCTTATCAAGCTTGCAACTTGAGCCCATGGGTGTGCTGATTTCTTTTGCATCCTTCATCTTGAATTTCTCCAACATTTCTTTGATATACTTGGACTGACTGATGAATATGCCTTCCTCTGATTGTTTTATTTGCAGCCCAAGGAAGAAGTTGAGCTCACCCATCATGCTCATTTCAAATTCTCCCTGCATAAGCTTGGCAAACTCTTGACAAAGACTATCATTAGTAGCACCAAAAATTATATCATCCACATAAATTTGTACAAGCAATAAGTCATTTCCTTTTCTTTTAATAAAGAGGGTTTTGTCTACATTTCCTCTCTTAAATTTGTTTTCAATTAGGAAATTACTTAATCTTTCATACCATGCCCTAGGAGCTTGCTTAAGTCCATACAATGCTTTATGCAATTTATACACATAATCTGGATGTAAGTGATTTTCAAAACCTGGAGGTTGTCCTACATAAACTTCCTCCATTATATAACCATTTAGAAATGCACTTTTTACATCCATTTGATAGAGTTTAAAGTCCATGAAGCATGCATATGCCAAAAGTAATCTAATAGCTTCTAATCTAGCAACAGGAGCAAAAGTTTCATCAAAATCTATTCCTTCCTCCTGATTATATCCTTTGGCCACTAGCCTAGCTTTGTTTCTTATTACTATTCCATCTTCATCTAGTTTATTTCTATACACCCACTTGGTGCCTATAATTGAAACATTTGGGGGTCTTTTCATTAGAGTCCAAACTTCATTTCTTTCAAATTGGTTTAATTCCTCTTGCATAGCGTTCATCCAATTATCATCTTTTTCAGCTTCTTCTAGTGATTTAGGCTCTATTTGTGAAACGAAAGCAAGATAATTACTAGTGTTTCTTAGAGAAGATCTAGTTCTTATACCTTGTGAAGGATCACCAAGGATTAGATCCTTTGGATGACCATGTGCATACCTCCATTCTTTAGGAAGATCTTGATTGTTTGATGGAGGTTGATCTTCTTCATCTTGCTGATTTGTATCTTCCTTAACCTCATCCTCATGTTGTTTGTCTTGTATGGAAAATTCCTTGATTCGGTCTTCAAGTATACCTGCATCAACATCTTCTTCTTTTCTAGAAGAATCTCCATTAGTTTCATCAAAAACAACATGAATGGATTCTTCAACAACGAGAGTTCTCTTGTTGAAGACCCTGTATGCTCTACTAGATGAGGAATAACCTAAGAAGATCCCCTCATCTGATTTGGCACTAAATTTACTGAGATTGTCCTTTCCATTGTTCAAAATAAAACATCGACAACCAAAAACATGAAAATAACTTATATTTGGTTTTTTGCCTTTTATCAATTCATATGGTGTTTTCTTTAAGATAGATCTAACTAAAGCACGATTTAAGATATAACATGAGGTACTTATTGCTTCAGCCCAAAAATACTTTGGTAGATCCGATTCGCACAACATGGTACGAGCCATATCTGCGAGTGTGCGATTCTTCCTTTCTACCACCCCATTTTGTTGGGGTGTCCTAGGTGCCGAGAAATTGTGATTGATACCATTTTCGTCACAAAACTTTTCAAAGTGTTGATTTTCAAACTCGGTACCATGATCACTCCTAATTGCTTTTAGCTTAAGATTGAGTTCATTTGAAACTTTATTATGAAACTTGATAAAAGCGGGAAAGGACTCATCTTTGTGTGCAAGGAATGAAACCCATGTAAAACGTGAAAAATCATCAACAATGACAAGACCAAATTTCTTACCCCCTAGACTAGCAGTTCTAGTGGGTCCAAACAAATCCATGTGAATTAGTTCTAAGGGTTTTGACGTTGAGACTATGTTCTTAGACTTAAAAGAACTTCTTGTTTATTTTCCTAATTGACATGCCGCACAAATTTTATTCTTTTCAAAGTCTATTTTCGGTAGTCCTTTGACTAGATCCTTTGTAATCAATTTAGAAATTAAATCCATGCTAGCATGCCCTAACCTACGATGCCATAACCAACTAGTCTCATTGACTTTAGGATTCATGGCTACAAGACATTGGCCATCCTTCATGGTGAGATCATCAAGATCTACCATGTAAACATTTCCATGCCTATGTCCTGTGAGTATGATCTCATTATCAATTGGACTACTAATTATGCATAGTGACGATTCAAATGATACTTTAAAGCCCTTGTCACAAAATTGACTTATACTTAATAAATTATGTTTCAGTCCATTAACTAACAATACATTATCAATAAATGAGGAGGATGATATGGAGATTTTACCGACACCAATGATTCGGCCTTTAGCATTGTCTCCAAATGTGACTACTCCTCCTTCTTTTGATTCCAAGGTGACGAAGAGACTCTTGTCACCGGTCATATGCCTTGAGCAACCGCTATCAAGATACCACATTCTCTTTTTATTTTCGGCTGCAAGGCATACCTGCAAAATGATCATGTGAAGCTCTTAGGTACCCAAGTTTTCTTGGGTCCTTCGTGGTTAGTGTGGTTGGTTCCCTTAGGCACCCATACTTTAGTTATGTTTTTGGCTTTCACAAATGTACTCTTGTTAGTTTGGATTTTTCTTTGAATACAAGAGTAGACTTTATGTCCAGTCTTTCCACAATGAAAGCATGTAGGTTTTTCAGTTTTTACATCTTTCGCTTTTACAAAGAAATTCTTTAGATACTTTTGTTGTTTATTAGTTTTATAACCTAATCCGGCTTTATTAAAAACGGCTCTTTGATTTGAAAGAATGAGATTTAATTTTTCAGAACTTTGTGTGAATTTTTCAACAATTGGTTTGTACTTATGTACCTCATTCTTAAGATTCAAATTTTCTTTGACTAGTTCTTCCTTATCTTTTTTAAGAGATTCAACATTTTGTGCAAGTGAGGTATTAATATCGAATAGGAATTTTAATTTTAGATTTAATTCCTTAATTACTGTTTTTCCCTTTTCATTTTCAATACTAAGTTTTGAATTCTTAATTTCTAGGTTAGTAGTATTAATATTTTTAACGCTCTCCTTTTCAATTAATAGGTTTTCAATGTCTTCCTTTAGTTTTTGATTGGAGGCTTTTAATTCTTTATTTTTTGCTCCTAACATACTACAATCACCCATAAGTTCTTGAAAAGCTTCATACAATTCTTCTAAAGTAAAATTTATGGTTGGGTTTTGACATACCTCGTCGTCTTCGAACGCCATGAAGCATAAATTGGCGGTCTCTTCCTTCTCTTCCTCGGAGGATGATGTGTCACTATCATCCCATGTTGCCTTCAATGCCTTCTTCTTCTTCTTTCCAAAATACTTGTTTTGTTGAGGGCATTCGGAACGAATGTGTCCCGGTCTCTTGCAATCATAGCATATGATTGGATCTCTTTCTTTTTCCTTTTCTTTTTCCCAATCATTTCTACCTCCAAATTTCTTTCTTGGGAAGGGTTTCTTCCTTCTCATGAATTTCTTAAACTTCCTAACTATCAACCCCAAGTCCTCATCTTGGCTTTCTTCTTCACTCCCACTGCTCTCTTCTTCACACACACTTGAGGTAGCCTTGAGTGCGATTGTCTTTTTCTTCGGCAACTCTTCTTTATCAATGAGCCCAAGAGTTGCTCTAGCCCCAAGGTGTTGAGGTCTTTGGCTTCTACGATCGCCGTGACCTTTGCTTCCCATGCTTTTGGCAAAGACCTGAGAATTTTACTCACAAGTTCCGGGTTAGTGTAGGATTTACCCAAGCTTTTTAAACCATTAATTATATCCGTAAAGCGTGTAAACATGCATGTGATGGTTTCATTGGGTTCCATCTTAAACAACTCATATTTGTGAACTAGAATGTTCACTTTGGACTCCTTGACTTGATTTGTACCCTCGTGGGTAACTTCAAGCTTATTCCATATTTCCTTAGCGGAACTACATGTGGAGACTCTATTAAACTCATTTGCATCTAAAGAACAAAATAATGAGTTCATGGCTCTAGAATTGAGTTGAGCCATCCTATCATCATTCTCATCCCAATCCTCTTCAGGTTTGGGAACTCGAATGCCATTAACTATGTGTGATGGTTCTTGTGGTCCCTTGACTATAACCCTCCACAAGGCATAGTCTTGTGCTTGAATGAAGATTTTCATTCTAGTCTTCCAATAGGTATAATTTGTCCCATTGAAGAGTGGAGGTCTATTGGTTGCTTGCCCCTCGGCAGGAACATTGTTAAAGGGTGTTCCCATCTAGATCTTTGGCTAAGACGGTTAGGTCTTTCAAGAAATATAAGAGCACCTGCTCTGATACCACTTGTTGCCCAAAGATGGTCACCCAAGAGGGGGGTGAATTGGGTGTTTTAAAAAACTTTTTGACTAATTTAAGATTAAAACACACAAATATATAAACTAAAGCAAGGATAAAGGGATAAGAGAAGACAACCACAAGCACACGGTTTTATAGTGGTTCGGAGCCTTCACTGCTCCTACATCCACTCCCCAAAGCGCCTTTGGGTATTTCCACTATAATCCAAGATTACAGTACGGTAGTTTTGCGAGTTCACTACCCAACTCGTTGTTTTACACCGGGCTCACAACAAACCCTAAACCCCCAATTTCTCTTAGGCTTGGGACGCCTTTCCCTTGTTCCAAGTCCCTTGACTTGAACAAGCACCACGATAAAAGAGTGTACAAAAGAATATAAAAGCTCTAGAAAGCAAATATAGCACTTATGAACAATGAAACCCGGAAGAATCTTTTTGCCGTTGGAAGCGTGGGAGATGTTGATTCTTCCAAGGTAGACCGCGTAGGGTTGAGTGTGAGCTTTGAATCCCGAGCGCGCGAGAGTGGTTGAGCTTGAAATCACTTGGGAGACTTGAAAGTACTTGATTTCCTTCCTTGGATGCACTCACTCCCTTGAGCTTTTCTTTCAAACTTCTCTCTTGAATGATTTTGCTTTGGGTTGGTGAAGAGTTGTTGAGAACCACTTAAGAGGTCCCTTTTATAGCCCAAAAAGCAAATATAGCCGTTGGAGACAAAAAGAGAAGGATTTGAAATTCAAAATCAAACCTGAAAAGCTGTCAGTCGCGTCCCAGGCGCTCCGGGGACGTCTCGGGGAGTCTCCTTTTTGCTTGCGGGGACGACTCCGCGTACAGCGGGGACGTCTCGCGCATATCCCTTGAGAAACGTCTTTCTGCCGCCACTGAGAGAGTCGACTCCGCTTCTGAGAGAGTCGACTCCGCTAACGCGGGGACGACTCGGCAGGTGCCGGGGACGACTCCAAGTGTGCCAGTTCTTCCTGTTTGTGCCAGAGACGTCTCTGAAACTATCAGGAGACGTCTCGGCTGTCCCTGAACTTTTTCTTTAGCTCAAAATATTCTTCAATAAATTCATAAAAATTGTGGGAACTTGCCTAGACATTTCTTAACAATTTTCTAAGTAAAACACATGAATTCCTCAATCGAATTGTTAAGATATAATGGAATTTTACTCTAGTGTTTTGTATTCATCAAAATCCATTAGGGGGTCAACATAATTCATTAGCAATGAAACTTCAAAAATTGGAGATAAACTCTGAGTTTCAGGTTATGTATCGGGGTGCGAGAGGTGCGTGCCAAATTCTAAATTTATATGTGCCAAATTCTGAACTTTGACGGAAATTTTGATTTAGTCAATTTCATTGTTGCAAATTGCTCCCCCTTAGATGTATAAGCTTTCTTATATGATTTTCAATTTGTTTGTCCATTTATTTCTCTTTTCTTTACATAACTTCTTTACTCACTCTTTCTCACAAAGTTAATACTCTTTCTTTAAACACTATCTTTACTTCTCCCAAAATTAATACTCTTTCTTAACTTCTCAAATGAAATACTCTTTCTTTTCTTAAAGTGAATATTCTATCTTTTCTTCTCCCCCTTTATATACTCTTTCTTCTCTTCTCCTTTATATACTCTTTCCTTCTCTTCTCTCCCTTTTTGTTATCATCAAAAACATATATATGGGAAAAGATGCAATTAAGAACAAACTTCAGACTTCATTGATCACAATAGGAACATTTTCATACATTAATGCCCAAAATAAAGATAAGTACAATGTTCCTCAATCGAGATTTAAAGATATAAGGGAAAAGCAAGATACATATGAGAAAAAAAAAACAAGATACATATGAGAACTAGATTTCTAGCCTAGGCTCTAAACATAGATGCTAAGATCAGCCTAGGGGGAATCTAATGGCTGGGATCTAGTCCTCATCCTCCTAGCATACGTGGCGAGAGGAGGTCGAGCCTGGTGAGACTGGGTCTGGCGTGGAGCACGTCGAGCGGGATGACTCTGTGCCGATATCTCTGACTCAGCAGCCTGTGGCACAGATGGTCCATGTGTCTCTCTCTCTCTCCGGAGTGCTCCTATCTGCTGCCTCAGATCACTGATCTCAGCAGACATGACATCCAACCGGGCGTCCAATCGGCTCGTGAGCCCGTCAGTAATAGTCCTCGCCTGAGCTGTCATGAGCTCTGTCATCCTGCTCCAGAAGTCATCCGTATCTGTCGGAGGAGCGGATGACGATGGTCCAGCCTCTGAGGGTGCAGTAGGATGATCCATAGGCTCCTCATCCTCATCCTCTGGTGCCTCTCCCTCTGGTGCCTCACCCTGAATGCCTGCACCGGTGTGAATCCACTGCCCGTTCACTTTCGCATATCCCATGCGTATGAGTGTCCGTGCGGTGTACGTGTCCGTGTGATGCAGACTCTTGGATGCCTCCTCCTCAAGAGGTAAACCATGCTGACGGAAGATCAATGTAAGTATCATACCATAAGGTAGTGATACCCTGTTGCTGCACATCACCTTCCTCATCTGCCTTAATATCATAGCCGGAAGATTTAGAGGAGTCCCCCGAATCATACACTCCATAACTGCTAGATCTCGCTCTGAGATGAGATCAAATCTTCCGGTCTTCGGAAATAAAATCCTATTTATCATATTGAGCAATAACCTCATCTCAGCGGAAAGAGAACTAGCTATTACCTTCTGAGAAAAATCGAAGTTCTCGTTTTCCATGATCAATTGCAGAGCTCTCATTTTGTCTTCTGGCCTCTCCGGAGTGGCTCCTATGCAGGGTAGGTGTAGTAACTCACTCAAGCTCTCCTCGGATACACGGATCCGAACCCCTCGAACTTCTGAAATAAGTCCTCCCATACCAGTCTTGAGGAAGGCGTAGAACTCTTGGACCAACCCGGGGTAAATCACCACATCAAGGGAGCAAAGATACTCCCAACCTTGTCTTTGGATCCATTCCCAAATCCGAAATCCTTCTTGGTTGAAAAACTCCGAATGAATCCTTCTCCCGGTAGTAACCGGCCTCCCCGCAAATCTTGCAAGGATCACTGAGGGGGAAGGAGGAGGAGGGACCTCCGCACGTGCCTCACGTCGTGGAGACACGGGAGAAGGCTCGGTAGGACGCCTTTCCTCTTGTTGGACTCGGGTCACTCTTCCGGATCTCTTGGCTACGGCTCGTTTGGGTCCCATTTCTCCAAGATCTTTAGGAAATCTACTGTTTGGAGGAGTTTAGTGGAGATTGGAGAGTGGGGACTAGACTTTTCGGAAGGAGACAAAGGGCAAACAGTGCCCTAGATGAGCTCTCGGGCCCCCATATAACAGTGGGGTCCCGACGTTGGGTCGACTCAAGCATTTTCTTGGGTCGACTCAACGTAGGGTCGACCCATGTTCTGGGTTGGGTCGACCCAAGTGCAGAAATTTTGTTTTCTCTCCCTTTTTGCTTCTAAAAAGTTTTTCTTGCTTCCAATCCTTATAACCTCTTTATGGAACAATGATACATGAGTAAGAAATCTATAGATAACAAATTTGACTCATGTTTCATGGGATTTTTGAAGTTAGAGGAATGTATCATGACACTATTAGCTCCCTTTCATATTCATTCAATAAAAGGATCACATATACCTAATTCCCTCCTGAGCATACAGAATCTATCTTCACTCAATGGTTTTGTAAATATGTCGGCCAATTGTTTTTCTGTGCATATATGCTCAATGCATACGTTTCTATTTTGCACATGATCCCTAATAAAATGGTACCTTATTTCTATGTGTTTGGCCTTAGAGTGCTGAACTGGATTTTTAGTGAGATTGATAGCACTCGTATTATCACATTTAATAGAAATATTATCTAGTTTAACTTCATAGTCCTCTAATTGTTGCTTGAGCCATAATACTTGGGCACAACAACTACCAGCAGCTATGTATTCAGCTTCAGCTGTGGATAGTGCCACTGAGTTCTGCTTTTTACTAAACCATGATACTAAGTTATTTCCTAGGAATTGACATGTCCCACTTGTGCTCTTTCTATCTAATTTGCATCCGGCAAAATCTGCATCTGAATATGCAAGCAAATCTAGACAGGAGTCTCTCGAGTACCATAATCCAATGGTGGTAGTTCCTCTTAAATATCTAAGGATTCTCTTAACTGCACTTAAATGTGACTCCTTAGGATCCGATTGGTATCTAGCACATATCCCTACACTAAATACAATGTCGGGTCTACTAGCAGTAAGATAGAGCAAGGATCCAATTAGTCCTCTATAGAGCTTAATATCCACACTTTTCCCTTTTTCATCCTTGTCTAGCTTACTAGTGGGATTCATTGGAGTGCCAATTCCCTTATGATTTTCATTCCCAAACTTCTTCAGTATTTCCTTTGTATACTTAGTTTGATGAATGAAAATGCCTTCTTTGGTTTGTTTGATTTGTAATCCTAAAAAGAAACTTAGTTCTCTCATCAAACTCATCTCAAATTCTCCATGCATTAAATCAGCAAATTCTTTGCACAGAGTATCGTTAGTGGCACCAAAGATTATGTCATCTACATATATTTGTACCACTAGTAGATTTTTGTCCTTTCTTTTGAGAAATAGAGTTTTATCTACATTTCCTCTACAAAAATCATTTTCAAGCAGAAATTTACTGAGTCGATCATACCAAGCCCTAGGTGCTTGCTTTAATCCATATAATGCCTTATGTAGTTTAAACACATGATTTGGCAATTCATGATTTTCAAATCCTGGAGGTTGTTCTACATATACTTCCTCCTCAATAATACCATTTAAGAATGCACTCTTCACATCCATTTGATATAATCTAAAATCCATGAAACATGCAAATGCCAGAAGCAATCTAATAGCCTCTAATCTAGCTACAGGAGCAAATGTTTCATCAAAATCTATTCCTTCTTCTTGATTGTATCCCTTAGCTACAAGTCTGGCCTTATTTCTTATAACTACTCCATTTTCATCTAGTTTATTTCTAAATACCCATTTTGTTCCAATTACTGAATTATGCTTTGGTCTTTCAGTTAATGTCCATACATTACTTCTTTTAAATTGATTTAATTCCTCTTGCATGGCATTTATCCAGTTAGTATCTTTTTCAGCTTCTTCATAAGTTTTAGGTTCTAATTGTGAAACGAAAGCAAGATAATCATTTAAATTTCTAAGAGAAGATCGAGTTCTTACCCCTTGAGATGGATCACCAATAATTAAGTCCTTAGGATGTCCATGTGCATACCTCCATTCTTTTGGCACGTCTTGGGGTTGTGGTGGCACGCAATCATCTCCCTTATCTTGATTTGGTACATCATCAATTTTTAACTTCTCAAAATCGATAATTCCTGTATCATCATCAATAGAGTTTTCTTTCCTAGCAGACTCACTATCAGACTCATCAAATATAATATTGACCGACTCTTCCACTACTGAGGTTCTTTTGTTGAATACTCTGTATGCCTTGCTAGATGTGGAGTATCCTAAGAAGATACCTTCATCTGACTTGGCATCAAATTTACTTAAGTCCTCCTTGCCGTTATTTAAGATAAAACATCTACATCCAAACACTTTAAAATATTTTGCAGTGGGTTTCTTATTCTTCCAAAGTTCATAAGGAGTTTTCTTAGTTATAGGTCGTATTAAAACTCGATTTAGAATATGGCAAGAGGTGTTTATAGCTTCAGCCCAAAAGTACTTTGGAAGATTTGACTCGCACAACATTGTGCGTGCCATTTCTGCCAATGTCCTATTTTTCCTTTCAACAACCCCATTTTGTTGAGGCGTTCTAGGTGCTGAAAATTGATGTGATATTCCATTTTTAGTGCAAAATTCCTCGAAGTGTTGATTTTCAAATTCCGTGCCATGATCACTTCGAATTGCTACCAATGTGAGTTTCTTTTCATTTATGATTTTATTGTATAGTTTCAAAAATTCTGAAAATGCTTCATTCTTATGTGCCAAAAATGAAACCCATGTATACCTTGAAAAATCATCAACAATGACTAGTCCATATTTCTTTCCTCCTAGACTTGTGGTTCTAGTAGGTCCAAATAAGTCCATATGTATGAGTTCAAATGGTCTAGTTGTTGATACTACATTTTTCGATTTAAAAGATGATCTAGTTTGTTTTCCTAATGAACATGGTCCACATATTTTGTCCTTTTCAAAAATCAATTTTGGCACATCCTTTATTAATTCCTTCTTAACTAGTTTTGATATTAATTCCATACTAGCATGTCCTAGTCTTCGATGCCAAAGCCAACTAGTTTCATTCTTCTTTTCTTCATTAGTAATTAAGCATAAACCATTTTTCTTGCCTAATTCATGAAGATATACTAAGTAAATATTTCTTTGCCTTTGTCCTACAAGTACAATGCTATTATCTTTAGGATTTGTGATTATACATACAGATGCTTCAAATGTAACTTTAAATCCTTTATCACAAAATTGACTTATACTAAGAAGATTATGTTTCAACCCTTTAACTAACAAAACATTTTCTATAAAAACAGATGGAGCAATGAAAATTTTACCCTTTCCAATGATATGGCCTTTACCATTGTCTCCATAGGTAACTACTCCACCTTTCTTTGGTTCCAAAGTGACAAATTGATCTTCGTCACCGGTCATGTGTCTTGAACAGCCACTATCTAGATACCATTGTTTTTTCATTTTATCAGCTGTAAGACACACCTGCAATCAAGATCAAGAAGAAACTTTAGGTACCCAAACTAAGTTGGGTCCTTTAGGGTTAGTACTCCATGTTCCTTTTGGAACCCAAACTTTCTTGAATTTAATCTTTTGATTATTACTTGATTTGTTTTGACTAGACTTTCTAAAGTTACATTCATATGCTCTATGTCCTATCTTATTGCAACAATAACAAGTAACATTTTCATTTTTAGCTTTTACAAAGATATTCTTTAAGAATTTTTGTTTTGTATTTGTTCTATAACCTAAACCAGCCTTATTATATACAGCTCTTTGACTATCAAGTATCATATTCAATTTGGTAGAACTAAGAGTAAATTTATCTACCAAGGATTTATACTTTTCAGCATCTTCTTTTAACTTAATATTTTCAGCAATTAGATTCTTGGTTTCATTTTCAAGTTTCCTACTTAACGTTTCATAGTTATGAGACAGTTTTATCTTATCTTTAATGAGAGATTGATTTTCTTCTTTTAGAGCTTTATTTTTATTAATTACTTTCTTATGTTCTTCCATGAGTTCTAAGAATGCATCATGCAATTCATCAACAGTAAAATCACAGTCAAGTTCAGAATCTACCTCATCGTCATTGGCCATATGACATATTTGGGCCGTGTCTTGATGATCTTCGTCCTCCGAACTTGATTCCTCACTTTCACTCCAATCGGCCATAAAATTCTTCTTTTTCAACTTTCTTGCCATCCTCTTCAAATCTGGGCAATCTATCTTATAATGCCCGGGTTTGTTACACTCATAGCAAATGGGAGTCTCCTTTTCTTTTTCCTTATCCTTAACCTTTTCTTTGCTTGAGTTACCTTTAAGAAAGGGTTTCTTTTTATGGAACTTATTCTTACCTCTCATGAATCTTCTGAATTTTCTTCCAAGCACTGCCATCCCTTCTTCATCAATATCTTCATCATCATCTGAATCTTCCGATTCAGTTTGTTGTCTAGGGATGGTAGTCTTTAAGGCAATGGGTTTTCTTCTCTTGACCTCATCTTCTGAATTTTGCCTCATTGTCAACTCATGGGTCATGAGAGATCCTAGGAGCTCCTCTAACTGCAGTGTGTTGAGGTCCTTTGCCTCTTGAATAGCGGTTACCTTGGCCTCCCAATTCCTTGGTAGAGACCGGAGAATTTTACGCACCAAATCAGAGTTAGAATAAGACTTTCCTAAACTTTTAAGCCCATTTATAATATCAGTAAAACGAGTAAACATATCAGTTATGGACTCAGTAGATTCCATTTTAAACAGTTCATACTTGTGTACTAATATGTTTATCTTGGACTCCTTAACTTGATTGGTCCCTTCATGTGTGACCTCAAGTCTATTCCAAATTTCTTTGGCGGTGGTGCAAGTGGATATTCTATTAAATTCATTTACATCTAAAGAGCAGTAAAGTGTATTTACAGCTTTTGCATTTAACTGTGCTAATCTTCTATCACTTTCATTCCAATCCATTTCTGGTTTGGGTATGATAGTGCCATCTATGTTAAGTGTGGGTATGTGAGGTCCTCTAGTGATGATTTGCCACAGTTCATAGTCCGAAGCTTAAATGAATATCCTCATTCTAGCTTTCCAATATGTGTAGTTTGTGCCATTAAATAGAGGTGGTCTATTTGTGGATTGCCCCTCACTCATTGCACATCTCACTTGGGTTGTCATGATCTTTAACTCTTGATTGTTAGATCAATGAGCACTATTAGAGCACCTCGCTCTGATACCACTTGTTGCCCAAGGTGACAATCCAAGAGGGGGGGGGGGTGAATTGGTTTCTTCTAAATTTTGATGCTTTAAACGTTTTCTTAATTAAGTGCGGTGGATGCTTTCTTAAGCTATTTGAGTGAGTTAAACTAACGCAAGAGTAGAAGATGATGCAAGAGTAAATGAAAACACAAGCACAACACAAACACAACAATATATAGTGGTTCGGTGCTCTCCTTAGCACCTACGTCCACTCCCCAAGCGTCCCCTTGGGAATTCACTATAATCTCGCGGATTACAGTTGGATTGTTTTCCGGGCTCACAATCCAAAAATCTTTGTTGGTTTTACGGGCTCACCAACGAACCTATACACTTTGGTTTTCCGGGTTCACCAAAAACCTTTGTTGGTTTTACGGGCTCACCAACGAACCTATACACTTTGGTTTTCCGGGTTCACCAAAAATCTTTGTTGGTTTTGCGGGCTCACCAACGAACCTATACACTTTGGTTTTCCGGGTTCACCAAAAACCTTTGTTGGTTTTACGGGCTCACCAACGAACCTATACACTTTGGTTTTTCGGGTTCACCAAAAATCTTTGTTGGTTTTGCGGGCTCACCAACGAACCTTTACAAAGTGTTTAATAACAAAAGAAAAGATTCAAACTCCTAAATGAGCATATGAAACAATATAAGCTACAAGGAAGAGTTAGAAAGTATTTATCGCTTTGAAGTCGCTTTGCTCTTCTTTGTCAAGGATGCTTCACTCTTTAAAGGGGATGGAGCTCTTGATGCCTCTTTGAATCTGCTCAATCCCTTTCTTTGATTCTTGAATGAAGCTCTTGATGAAGAAGATTAGGGCACTTTTGTATTCTTGGGTACTCTTTGATATTCAACTCAAAAGTTGTTCTCTCTGATGAATAGTGCCCCTTTAAATAGCTTCCCATCTTCTTTGGTCAAGCCCCAATGGTTAGAATTCAAAAACTAGCCGTTACTGACCTTGGGAAGGACAAAAAGTACATCTGCAGAACTAGCCGTTACTGTTCAGCCCGTGTTTGGGTCGGCTCAACCTGTCCTTGGGTCGACCCAACTTTGCCTTGGGTCGACTCAAACATTCCTTGGGTCGACCCTCTCAGAGAACACAGAAACCTCAATTTCAGCCTTTCTTCCCATGGGTCGACCCAACCATTCTTTGGGTCGACTCAAAGTTCACTTGGGTCGACTCAAATTCTTCTTGGGTCGACCCTCTCAGTAATTCCAGAGAACCGTTTTCTGTCTGTCTTTCTGTCTTGCCCTTTGGGTCGACCCTCTCAGAGTTTGGGTCGACTCAAGCTTGGGTCGACTCAACCACTGTGTGGGTCGACCCTCTCAGTGAATCCAGAGAGCATTCTTCCTTTGCGTTTTGAGGTTCTTTGGAGGTTGGGTCGACTCATGCTTACCTTGGGTCGACCCAACTCACTGTTCATTTGTGCTGTTTTTGCAGGAGTGTGCCAGATGATTCCTAGATGTGCCGGGGTCGACCCAATCAACCTATGGGTCGACTCAATCCACACTTTGCTGCATTCTCAAGGTTAGATTCATCCAAATGAACAAGACCATATAGATATTTTCAATTAAACAAATGTACTGAGAGTAATGAACTTATAAATGAAGTATCAATTTAACTTATAGCATGCTCTAGATAATTACTTGTTAATCATCAAAATAACGCTATCATCCTCACCTCGCATAACTCATGGAGCCTGAAGGGATACCTACAGGAGTCTTAAAAATGTTAAATGAAATAGAAGAGAAGAACAAGGGAAGGTAGAAGGAGATCGACCCTTTGCACACTCTTATGGAAACTTCGTATATAATCATTAATATAAACTATCTTACAACTGCATATTGTGAAAGAATTGACGAATAAGAATTTTTTTGAAGAAAAAATCACAGATAAATAGAAGTTATCTGACAAATAAAAGGCAGAAATCTACCTCTCGAAGAAAACACCATCTATTCTCCCACATATTTTAATTTTATGTCAGGACCCAAATCAGACTGTCAATGAAATAATTAGATAAAATAGACCACCTGATGCTAAGGAATGAAATAGACTCCATTATTATGACAGAATCATCGGAAATACCATACAAATAGCAATGAATTTCTGCTAGTAACATGAAAACTGGAATTATTTACCCGAAAATTTCTTTACGGAGAGTATGAGGATCACTTACCTCAGACGACGGCGATGTCGACGGCGGCGGAGTAGCTACGGCTCGCTCGGGATGGAGGTGAGATGTCGGCGCTAGGGCATCGACCGGCAGAGGATGAGGAGACGGGGCCGGGCGAGAGTTAAAGACAAGAAGAAAACAAAGAGGAGGAGGAGGAGGAGGAGGAGAAGGAAGAGAAGGAGGAGTAGGAGGCTTACCTCAGACGACGGCAAGGTCGACGGCGGCGGAGTAGCGGAGTCTTCGATCGCCGATCGGGGCTAGGGATGGAGGTGAGATTAGGGCTAGGCTCAGAAGGAGAGGGGGCCGATCGAGCTAGGGATTACCTCAGAAGGAGAGGTCGACGGCAGCGGGGAAGTCGGCGCGCTCGCAGATAGAAAATGAGGAGAGGGGCTAGGGCTCGCAGATAGGAAATGAGGAGAGGGGGCCGATCGAGCGAGGTGGGGGTTTTAAGTTTTCTAACGACCCTTATAAGCGTCGTTGTTTCTTGAACTTATAACAACGCTTTAGAGCGTCGTTGCAGATAGGAAATCAGGAGAGGGGGCCGATCGAGCGAGGTGTTGGGGTTTTAAGGTTTCTAACGACGCTTATAAGCGTCGTTGTTTCTTAAACTTATAACGACGCTTTAGAGCGTCGTTGTTTGTTTCGCTTTTCCAACACTAACCCAAAGCGTCGGGAAAAGTTAGTCGGCAAAACCAACATTTCTTGTAGTGGATTCCTTGGTGATTCAATTTGATCGTAGTAATCTATCAGGATAAGAAAATCCGATTCTTTTTTTTCATAATATCACGGCTACTAGTATTCATTATCTTGATTTTCGAAATCTTGATAATTTGCAAAAAGGTGAGGAAAAAAAATTATGGGATGATAAATGAAAAATACTCGGAAGAGTTTATGAAAAAATAATTTGCTTAACTTTTCTATAGCATAGCAAATGGACATTCATTGCACCAATTCAGAGCCTATTGGATGATATTTCACAAGTAAACTAAGATAGCATAATCTTAGGGTTGGTCATTGAAGGCCAGCACCTCAGATGGATGGACACGCTTAGAAAACAAAGTTAACTATAGGGGAAGCATCAACAGAAAACAAAGCCGACTCAGGGTTATAGTAGCTGAACTGGGTGCTTTAATTTGGCATTAAAATAGTTATAAAGAAACTGAAACTCAAACTTGAAAACCATCGACCTTTAATAAAACAACATTTTCGTCATTTAAGAGATACAAAAAGATGAAGTATCAGGGAGTTTAAGTTAAGGCAAACTAAACGACGCTTACCATTTGCTTGCCTTCTCATGCTTGTCTCAGTTTTAATATATCAGCTTATGTCTAAGGAACTCTCTAGCATTTCATTTTTACCTTCACTACTTGTTCCTACCAAGCAGGGACCCGAGAAAGTTTCCATCCAAAATTTTGCTCAATCTCTATAGTCGTTCCTTTCAGCATAAAATGCCGATTCTGCAGCTGTGAAGGAGACCTCATGATCATGAATTATGCACCAAAAAAGAATTCGAGGGTCCAGATTATAACGATGCAATCCCCATTCCGGGAATGTGTGTATCTTCATATATATGAGCAAGCAGCTGTCTGCATAAACTGCGAGCATGTTTACAGGGACACTAAAAAATATGGCTTTCTTTTGAATAAGGTATTTGTGCTGATTGCTATTCCATTACATCATTCTGTGCCTTTCTGTTAAAGGATAAACTCAAGCATAGTCACATATTTTAAGGCAGCCTTAAATGAGAAGTTGAAGAGGCAAGCACATGTCACAAGATGCTTTAAAATTTAGAGGTTTAGAGTTCTTAGACGTTTGGAGTTTCCCATAAAAGGTTATAATTGTTTATGTAACCAAGGGTCAGACTTTAATGCTGCCGTTTAGAATTCTGTTTTGCTTTTATTCTTGTATGAAACCTAAGAGTTTGCTTTGGTCTATAAGAAGAGTTGTATTCTGTGGCTTATCAATATACAGAGAAGAAAGAAATATATGTTTTGAGAATTAATAGTAAGAAAGGTGTGTGAATCTACTCTTGTTCCTCCTCTTAAAGAAACAATCTCTGTGTATCAAATTGGTATCAGAGCCATGGTGAATTCCGGGAGTACATCGCTGGGGCAGATGCCGCTGCCACGACTCACGAAGTCAAACTACGACAATTGGAGTATTCAGATGCGTGCATTACTTGGTACAAGATGCGTGGAAAGTAGTTGAGAATGGCTACACAGAGCCAGAAGCTACTGATAACATGACGGCAAGTCAATTGAAGGCGTTGAAAGAAACACGTATGAAAGACAAGACCGCTCTCTACTTCCTGTTCCAAGCGGTGGATGAGTCGGGTTTCGAGAAGATCGCTGGAACAACAACTTCAAAGGAGGCATGGGAGACTTTGCAAAAGGTCTTCAAAGGAGCCGACCGAGTTAAACAAGTGCGGCTTCAAACCTTGCAAGGCGAGTTGGCGGCCATGAAGATGAAGGAGTCAGAAGGAGTATCTGACTATATCACGCGTGTGCAAACGGTGGTAAATCAACTCAAACGCAATGGAGAAACCCTAACCGATGCAAGGGTTGTTGAAAAGATTCTGCGGTCATTAACCAAGAATTTTGAGAACGTTATATGCGCAATTGAGGAATCAAGGAATTTGGAAGAGATGACCATCGATGATCTCGCCGGTTCACTTGAAGCGCATGAACAATGGAAGAAGAAGAAGAAACAAGAGCTGCTCGAGGAGGCCTTACAAGCTAAGGCAACTGTCAAGGAGGACAAGGCGATGTACACGTAGCAAAACCAAGGAAGGGCACGCGGCCGTGGCGGTCGTGGTCGTAGTAGAGGCGGCGGACATGGAAACAACTCCGAAGAAAAGGACCAACCAAGCCAGCAGAATTGGCGTGGTCGAGGACGCGGTCGTGGGAGAGGCGGCCAGTCATATCGTCAAAATGTCGAATGCTACAACTGCGGCAAGCATGGGCACTATGCAATAGAGTGCTATTCTAGAAAAAAGGTGGAAGAAAATGTGAATCTGGTCGCGAAAGAGGAGACAAGAGACGACGATGTTCTCATGATGACCTATAAAGACACCGCTCCTGACAGCGACACGGTGTGGTATCTCGACACCGGCGCTAGTAATCACATGAGCGGGCACAAACACCTCTTTGTGGAGATACAAGAGATGGAGAACGGGCAGGTGTCTTTTGGCGACGCGTCAAAGGTTCAAGTCAAGGGTCGAGGTAAAATCTGTTTTTCTCAAAAGGATGGCAAAGAAGGGTCAATTGAGGATGTCTATTATGTGCCCGACATGAAGAGCAATATCCTTAGCATGGGGCAACTATTAGAGAAGGGATATTCGGTTTTTATGAAAGATCGGATGTTGCACTTGAAGGACAAAAGAGGCCGGTTGCTTGCACATGTGAAGATGGCCCAGAATCGGATGTTCAAACTCAACTTGAGGAACGTCCGAGAAAAGTGTTTGCGAGTCGACATAGAAGATAAAGCTTTACTGTGGCACTTACGGCTCGGACACCTGCATTACGATGGCCTAAGAAAGTTAGCAAAGAGGAATATAGTCTACGGGCTACCAGACATGGACTACACCAGGAAATTCTGTGAAGGATGTGCACTCGGCAAGCAAGCAAGGAATATTTTTTCAAAAGGTGCGGAATATCATGCAAGGCGTCCTCTCGAGTTAGTACACACCGACATATGTGGTCCGATCACACTAAAGTCATTCAGTGAGAAGAAGTATTTTCTCACTTTCATTGACGACTTTACAAGGAAGACATGGGTTTATTTTCTAAAAGAAAAGTCTGAGGCACTTGAGGTATTCAAGAAATTCAAGGTGTTAGTGGAGAAGATGACCGGTCGTTATATCAAGGCCTTACGGTCAGATAGAGGCGGAGAGTATATGTCAACTTCCTTCACAAGCTATTGCGAGGAACAAGGGAATAGGAGATTCTTGACCGCACCCTACTCACTTCAGCAAAATGGTGTGGCTGAGAGAAAAAACCGGACTATTCTCAAAATGGTCCGGTCAATGTTGAAGAGCAAAGACATGCCAAAAGAGTTTTGGGTAGAAGCGGTACAATGTGCTGTGTATGTACAAAACCGGTGCCCACATGCAAAATTGGCGGATCAAACACCACAGGAAGCCTGGAGTGGACAGAAACCCACTGTATCACACCTAAAAGTATTCGGTAGTGTAGCCTATGCGCACGTACCGAATCAAAGAAGAACCAAATTAGATGATAAGAGCAAGAAGTACGTGTTCATCGGGTATGACAAGAAGACAAAAGCTTTTAAATTGTTCGACCCCATTGTAAGGAAGGTGGTGGTGAGCCGAGATGTGCAAATAAAATGAAACAAAAGCATGGGATTGGAACAACCTAAAGAAGGTGACACAAGAGGAAGGAAAAGGAGGATTCTCAACTGCTGCACCAACAATCACACCGTCAAGCCCTCCAACATCTGATGATGAAGAAAAACCAAGACAATCAAAGATGCGAAGCCTGCAAGACCTGTACGAGTCAACAAGCGAAGTTCACTTGGTATGTCTTCTAGTCAAAACCGAGGTTCTTACTTTTGAAGAAGCAATAAGAGATAAGAAATGGCAAGACGCGATGGATGAAGAAATAAGGGCTATCAAAAGAAATGAAACTTGGGACTTGGTGGAGCTACCAAAAGGATATCAGCCCATAGGAGTAAAATGGGTATATAAGAAAAAAATGAACGC